>NC_045738.1:941666-941778 GCF_008692095.1 Etheostoma spectabile | reverse complement strand
CATCTACAGCAGTCAGATTCACTGTGGTCACTTGGAAGGAATCACTGGGTAGGCACTTTTAATGACATTTTGAAGATGTTAAGAGGCAAAAACAAGTTTAAAACTTGCCCTG
>NC_045738.1:941400-941656 GCF_008692095.1 Etheostoma spectabile | reverse complement strand
TTGGGTGCTAACTCTAGCAGGAGGATAACTCGGTGTAGGCAGCACTGATTGTTTTGTTTTTCCCTCTACTGACAGCACTCCAAATTTACAAACACAGAGCTATGTGTTGAAATCGACTGGGATTATCCTTTAACTTAATTTAATACAGTGGTGTGATAAGTGTTTGCCCCCTTCCTCATTTCCTGTTCCTTTGCATGTTTGTCACACTTAAGTCACACACTTAAGGACAATGATCCTAAACACACCAGCAAGTCCA
>NC_045738.1:930432-941390 GCF_008692095.1 Etheostoma spectabile | reverse complement strand
GCTGAAGAAAAACAAAATGAAGACTTTTGAGTGACCTAGCCAAAGTCCTGACCTGAATCCTATTGAGATGTTGTGGTATGACCTTAGAAAGGCCGTTCATGCTCGAAAACCCTCTAATGTAACTGAATTAGGACAATTCTGCAAAGATGAGTGGGCCAAAATTCCTCCAGGACGCTGTAAAAGCCTCATTGCACGTTATCGCAAACGCTTGGTTGCAGTTGTTGCTGCTAAGGGTGGCCCAACCAGTTATTAGGTTTAGGGGGCAATCACTTTTTCACACAGGGCCATGATGGTTTGGATTTTTTTTCACCTTTAATAATAAAACAACTTCATTTACAAATTGCATTTTGTGTTTACTTGTGTTGTCCTTGACTATTGTTTAAATTGGTTTGATGTTCCAAAACACTTAAGTGTGACAAACATGCAAAGGAACAGGAAATGAGGAAGGGGGCAAACACTTTTTCACACCACTGTATGTTATGTGGTGTTTTCTTTTGCCGGGTTGCAAATGTTCCACCACAACAAGTTCCTTCTAAAGACTATTTTGCAGAGCCACTGTCGTTGCGTCTGGAACTTTGCCCAAGACGATTGTGATTGGTTTAAAGAAATCCAGAGCCTTTTTTTTTCTCCAATCCAAAAATGTATCTGTGGTGTAGCCAGCCCTTACTCCAGAGCACTGTAGCAATGCAAGACTACTGATTGGATTAATTTATCATTATTTTGTCATAGAAAATATATGTTTTGTCCTAAAAGATTACTGGTTTACCAGCTTAATAGGTCTCCAGTTTACTGGATGAGGGCGTATGGCATGTCTTCTTGATACAACTGAATATCCATGAAGCTACTGTATATAAATAAGCAGCTGCCCTTCCCATGTTTTAATAGACTGCATATCAATGTTGTCACCTAAAATAAGCTATTTTCAAATGGTCTTTTGTTGTTATTACAGTACAATTGTGTATGAAAGGTGCTCATGACATATTTAGTGTAGAAAGCAAAGCAATATTTGCCAAATATTTCACAGAGAAGAATTTATTTTAACCAAGACAAATCATATGTACTGCCTACTGTGAAAATTGTTATTGGGGCCCAATGTTGAGCAGAGGATCAAATGAATTATGTCTATCAGAGGATGGTGTAGTTGACCTTTGATAATGAATTGGTTTTGAAGAGACAAAGGAGTAAAGCTGTAGTCTCCACTTTCCTCATACTCCTATCTCCTGAGCCTCTACCTTCTTCTCCTTTACTTTTTCTGCCCTTACTGTCTTCTTCTTCTTCTCCTTGCAAAATCTTGCCTCCTTCCTCCTGCACAAATTCACTTCTCTTTCTCTCTCCTGCCCTCATTTCACTATTTGATCCTCTCTGAGATACACCAGCTCTGCCTGCGGGGTCTGTGCGTCAGTGTGATCTGTGTACGAGCCGATAAGCCTGGCTGGTACTCATCATGTGCAGTAGCCTGAGGCTGAAGACAATGACATCAATTCACACCTAGGACAACCTGCCTATCAGTAACAACAGATGACAAAGCTAATTTATTTTGATCTTTATGGACTAATGAGCCGTGAAAGGACTATTATGTACATCACTGAAAGCATAAACCTGACAAAGAGCAACGGCAAATGAGAAACCATTTAACTTGGTGACTTACTGTCCTGCACCTTAACTCACAAAGCATTCAACATGTATAAGTGGTGTATCTACAGAATGTACAGTAAAAATGAGAAAGGATTTGTAAAAGTCTTTGACTGCAACCCACTCTGTTCAGGCACAACAACCAAACAGTTAAAGGAACATGGTCTAGTTGGCTTCCTGACGTCCTTTCGTGTCTGAAGCAGCACTACTTCATCATCAAGACAATTACAATTAGGTGAGTTTCTCCATGACAAGTGTGATCACCAGTGGCAGGTGTAATCAATCCAGATTACAGTTCTTCAGGCATCATAAATCAATCCAAACGTGAGCAATACAGACGGCACTAATGGATCCCGACATGACTGGTTCAGAGACAGGAGTAAACAATCAGGAGAGGAGTTAATCAGGCTGTTGGTTAGCAGTGTTTAACATTCTGCATCAGTTAGTCGGGGCTGGACAGGCAGCCATGCAGAACACTTATTTTGTGTGTGTGTGTGTGTGTGTGTGTGTGTGTGCGCAAACCGTAAACTGTTTGCACCGCAACGGTTTGTGAGTTCATTATAATTGTGCATATGCAAAGAGGGTCAGGTAAAATAAATTGTTCAGTGGAAAAGTTGTTATGCTTCACTGATAACAGACAAGTAATGTGTGTTTGTGTGTATGCGTTTGTGTGGGATCTTAGTAGTGGAGTCCATATTCTCACTCTATTAACCCTTCCTCCTTCTCAATGGCTGACCTGCCAGTCAATTACACCAGCCCTCTAAGAGGTCAACACCACTCAGACTCATTTACATAACCACATTTATAAGGGTTAGAGGAAGTGAGTAAGAGAGGAAAGGAGACAGAATACAACCTGAGCTGTAATAAAATGCAGAAATGCCATAATATAGAGATTGTGATAACTGACTTTGATTAGCTGATTGAGACTATTTCACAGACTGATTCATTGACTGAGTGAATGACAAAGTTATATATTGATTGGCTGAATAAAAATTGATCAATTGATTAAGTGAGATTGGTCTCTTACCATAGTGAGTTGAAAGACCGTTGGTAGGATCTTACTGTGTTTGATCAACCTGAGAAAAAAAAAAAATACACATTGGAGCAGAGGTAGAAATGTTATTAATGCGCGCACACACAGCGGGCGGTTTCATCTTCATTAAGGTTGGAGTTTCACTACAATGGCTGCTGTCTGGTACCAGTGACATTGGGGAGAGAAGAGAGACAAAAAAGAGGAGACACAATGAAAGCTGAAGAGTGAGAGAAAAGAGGAAAGGACAAAGAGGACATTTAAAGAGAGGATGAGGTAGAAGTAGATTACATTTGAAGAAGAGAAAGGAAGGAGAAGATTAGAGAAGAGAAGATTTGGGTAGAGAATAGCGGTAGGACAGAGTGGAACAATTGGATAGGAGTGAAAACAAGTTATGTGAATGAATCCACTTTGATAAACTAGAAGAAAAGCTGTTAGAGTAGAAGAGAGAGTGGGAGGGAGATGGAAGTCTATATTACCAATGACATTCTGTCTACTTACTGATTAAGGTTCTTTGATTTGCAACCAATTACTGTGTGGTTGGAGTGTCAACACATATGAACACATACCATGTGTGTATAAGAAAGCAAGAAAGCATTCAAGCTGTAATGGGAACAAAGCCAGCTGAAGTCAGACTGGTGTTAATATGCTGGAGGTAACAAAGCCCGACCACTGATTTAAAAATCTGTCTTCATTTTAAGTATGATTTATAGCTTGTCTGGCAGGCTCCAGGCCACTTATGGAAACCTTTCAGTAGAGGTTTCAGCAGCAAAAACATTGCAGATTAAACTTTTGATAACACCATCTTAGAACGTAGGTGTATCAACTTGGAGGCTGTCTATATTTGACAGAAGTTAGATGTTCCCAATACATTTGCATCTGGTTAGTAAAGTAGAGTGAAAAATTGTCATCAAGTCCTCATAACCTTTAACATTTCCTTTGTACTGCTTTGTTTTTCTTGTACAGGTCAAATGCCTACTTTATGTTCTATATGTGTGCTAAGATACATTCAGACGTTTCCTTATTTTATCTAATAAAGTATGCTGCAGACCTGTCGACTACTTTTTACACCGAAATTTAATACCAGTCTCATTTTATCTTATCGTGTGCTGAGGAGATATTCCCTACACCATTACACCAACTTCTGAGCAAAACAATCTTTCTGTACACTCTGCCAAGTTTGTTATCTTGAATGAGTCTTTCTTTTTTTGCCTTATTCTTGAGTTAGGCCATAACTAAATTGCTACCATCAGCACACCTACTGATCTATCAGTATTCAAATACATTAAAAAGATGCTCTTTTTTAGTTAAATAGTTCCCATCTCCATTATTCATACTGAGAACACTTACTATCTGTAGGACCAGGTTCTTTGTTGAAAATAGAGTTGTGTGCACTGATTATACATCTATAGTAGCTATTATTACCTACCATGATCACTGAATCCAGAAATCAATGATGCACTTTATATTTTTATATTTTATAAAATTTGTGTGTATGTGTGTGTGGTTGCGTGTGTATGTGCGCGTGCGTGTGTATGTGCGTGTGTATGTGTACGTATGTGCATGTGTGTGGATGTGATGGATGGCCTCCCATTAGGGAGGTGACAGGCTGAGAGATGAGAGGACAGGCCACGCTAGCACGACATGATAAACTGGACCACCTTTAAACGACCAGCCATACATCACAACACCAGACACTGAACAACCAAAAGCATAACAGACCGCCTATAAAAGAACAGACACAGATGACACAACCTTTACTGCATTAGTCAGTCATTATCAGTATTAGCTTTATAACAGAGAATATAAAAAAAAAAACCACTACGCTAGATTAACTCTGCTCGTCTAGCTATATAATTCTGGAACACGTGTAGCTCCAAAGCTTAGTCTTGATTTTGAAAGGGCATATTGGCCCTTGTTATTTCAAGTGAAAAGATAAACACAAAAGATAAAGTCAGAAAGTCCTAGCATTTGTAAGTTTTAGTCAGTGAAATGTTCTTCTTGAGAGGATGGTTCAATTATACATGAATGACACACCCCAAATTAGTTTATGTATCACCTACAGAATATTTTAAATACATTACATATTTCTTAATGCGTTCATTCACATCACAGAGCAGCCCAGTAAAACGGACTGTTACATGCAATTACAGACTTTTAGCGTGTGAAAACAACCACTTTGGTGTTGTTAACACCTAATGATTCCAATATTCTCTGGCTTGGTGTCCAGATGATGATGTAACGGCTTTGCAAGCTTGAGTTTTGTCAATGCTATTAACTAATTATAAAATAAAGAGCACATAGGCAAGAATTATGATTTGCTTAAGATAGGGATTCCTCTACAACAGCCAACCCAGTTAATTTAAGAGAAATTACCTGCGACTTGGTTGATAAGCATGGCATGTGTGAAAGGGCTCGGCAACATCCACACACATTTGGCAGACAGACATACGTATGAGGACATTGAAACATACTTGGGCACGCACAACTGTAACCACACACAGTAAGGTTCTTTGGCTAAAGGTCATAGTAAATGTTACTGTTTGAAGGTGTGTCTGGGCTGTGATAATGTAGAGAGAAAAAGCAGGCTGCCTTCCCAACGTTAATGTCCCCAATTTACCATCTAATTACCTCTCGGCTGGCTTCATAGCCACACTTATCTAACCAAGACCCAGGCAATTTAATTTCTGATTGCATAACCGCAGTGATGGAGGGAGAGTTGTGGAGAGGGCACAGAGAAAGAGAGAAACATGGACTAATGTTAATAAATTAGAGATGGTGAGAGAAAGAGAAAGAAGGAGACAGGGAAAAAATGTAAAATATTGTTAATAATGTCAGAAGAAAAAGAGTGTGAGAAAACAGAGATGTAGAGAGAAGAGTGCTGACACCAATTTGAAAAGTTCACGCCACTCTACTTATGTCAAGGAAAGAAGGGGATGAGGAGAAGGGGAGGAAGAGAAGGATGGAGACGAGAGGGGGTAATATTACTGATAAGTACGGGCGTATTCAGCTTTGAGGGTGAACTTTGAACTCGGGGAAGGGGGGGTAGGGATGGAGATGGAGTGAGAGTGGAATATAAGTGATAAGAGGTTTGTTGAGTTAGTTTTGCTGAAGTAGATAAAATAAGTGGATGGAAAGGGGGACAAAAAGTGAGAGAAGGATGCATATTGATTCAAGCTACCTAACCCATTAACACTTAATTCTTTCTATACTCGTCTCTCAAACTTTGTTAACATTTTCTCTCCTCCTCAATGTTACCTCCAACTCAATTCATCTCGTTGTCAGTCTATTTCCTACTTCCTCCTTCTATCCTTCCTTCCTTCTGCCCCTCCATCCAATTTTTGACTTTCCCTATCTCTCTGTTTCTCTCTCTCTCTCTCTCTCGCTCTGCCTCCACACCCCTACCTTCTGTGTCTGTCAACAGCTGAAAAGATTAGACAGATGACCAGGGAAGCAAGACTTACTGACAGCTGCAGTCAGAACACATGTATATCAAATACACACACATCAGCGCATGCATGTACACACGCACAGGTGAGTCACCTCATGGTTAGACTAGGGATCAGCAGATTCTCTGTGGAACCCTACCAGAAAGCACATCATTACCTCTTTATATTTTGGTTATTTTGCTTGCCTAAGACATGTTTTTAGGGTTGCCCTTGTAGCTCACCTGGTTGAGCATGCGCCCCATGTACTTTGGCTCAGTTCTAACCTCAGCAGCTCGGGTTTGATTCCAACCTACGATCCTTACGGTCTTCCCCCTCCCTCTACTCCCTTTCCTGTCTACATCTATCCTACCCATTACAGGCCAAAAAGCCCCCAATTTATCCTAAAAAACATGTTTTTAAATTCCAAAATAGCGATTTACTTTGACATTTTGTGGTAGTGAATTTTACTTCAACGCCAGCAATAATTTTGTCTTAGTGTTGTATTTTTTCAAGAGTGTGCAGTACACTTTTTTAACTTAGATCTTCAGAAGTAGCTAGTGTGCAAAGATATATCAGCACAATATGTCAAGTCTTACCACATCTTAGCTGACACAGCACATTACGCCTGCTACTAATCTGATTACTGATGTAGAAAACACTGGCTTTAAGAAGGGTGGGAAAAGATTATTGCTAATAGTAAGTGTGTGTATGAATGTGCGTGTGCATGTGTGTGTGTGTGTGTGTGTGTGTGTGTGTGTGTGTGTGGTTGTAAATAAAATCAGTTAGCAGCCTTGGCATTAAAACATTACACATAGAGCGCCTAAAATGTGCCTGTGTGTATATGTGTGTGTCTGCTAAAACTGCAAAACAATTGGTCATTGATAAAGAACCACAATAGCGGAGTCAAAAGTATCTCCAGTTAAAAAACATATTGTGCACATACATTTCAGTTAGCATAAGAAAGAATAATGTATGGTAAGAGGTGGATTCACATCTAGAAGAACAGGCTAACCAGCATCTATTCTTGTAAGTTTGTGCTGCTGTTTATAGGACTTCTTCAATGGATGTGTAATACACAGTTTTCTGTACTCTCAAGTGTATGTTTAAAATACTTGGGATGGTAAGATACAGTAAGGTCACATTTTGGTATTACAATGCGTCAACAGTGTTTTGTTGTCCGTGAGTGATTCAAGTGTATGACTAATGAAGTGCTTGTGTGTGTGCAGTACCTGCAGATCTGCATGCTGTGTTCAGTCATCGATACCAGCAGTTTGAGTGCATAGAGTGGAATAGGCTCTGCTGCTTTAAGAAGAGACTCATACCTAGACACAAACATGTATGAGTATGAGTATGAGTATGAGAACATTTGGCTTTCATAGTGTTAATAATTAATGTACTGTTCTGATTAGTAACAGAGTGTAAACTGGAACAGATTTGGGAAGGAGGGTAGAGAAGAGGGGGAAGGGAGCAGTAGAGTTATAATAGAAGGTGGAGAGAAAAAGAAATGCGGAAAGAGCAGAGGAGAGAATTTGAAACGCAAAAGGGAGAGGAAAAGGGGTAGTGTGAGGAGGAGAAATGGGGGTGGAAATAAAGGTAAACAAGAGCTAACACATGAGCCAACCATTAGAGAGGAGAACAATTTTAAAAGGGAAATACAAATAATAATGGTATAGGAGGGGACTGTATAGATCCACAACGAGGGTATGAACAAAAGTGAAAAAAATACACCACAAATGTCACGTCTATTTTGTATTTTGTACTTTTACATAATGTGAACTTCTGCAAACTGCATTTGTCGGTCTCTGCTCTCCCCAGATTGTACACTGATGCCTACACTCATAAAAACATATGCTTGTCAGATGTATCTGACAAGAACTAGGATGTGACATGAACCCACAGAAGTAGGACAAAAATACTCTATTTTATTTTAAAGTGCTAGGTGTATCAATGCAGTAACTATTTATCACATTCTAGTATTAATAACACTGACTGTCACCTGGTATGAAATCCCAAGAAAATGTGTTAATTGTAATACAATAATCTGGTATGGTGGGATATTCCTGTTTCCATTTCAAGAAATCCAGGCCTTACTTCCTATCAAGCTCAGCTCTGACTTTATTACATGCTGTCACTTAGCTACAAAGGTTTAAATTATTTCTGACAGACACTGTACTCCAGCTGTTTTAGCTTGAATATTGTGTCTATGTACAGCTAGTCTTTACCAAAGGGCAAGGTTGGACTTGGGGGGGGGGGGGGGGGGGGGGGGGGGGGGGGGGGGGGGGTTAAGGGAAATGTTTTAATAGTGAGAAACAGTTGATAACAATACCAATGGCTCAAAACAAGGATAGGAATTATTTTTTACAATGGTTTAGTTTACAGTTATTGCCTTAAGTGTCACAATTAATTACAATTAAGCTATGTTGTGTTGACGCTAACATTGCTCTTTTTTGAACCTATAATTGGAGGAAGGAGGAAAGCAGAGACACTGTCAAGCTGATATTTAGAAAGAGTCCGACCCACCTTGGAAGCAGAGATTTAGTGAGGAGAGCTAAGATTTGATTACAGGAGCTTCCATCATCTCTTCCTTCTGCTGTCCTTTCTCCATCCTCTTTTCTCTCTTTATTTACGTCTGTCTCCTCATCTTCCTCAGTTCCTTCACTCTCTTGGACCAGCAGGACAAAACTGAGTTCAGACAGCACCCTCAGAACAAACACAGACCACTCCACTGAAGCACATACACACAGAGAAAAAGAGTATTAATATAGTATTATTATTTACAACACTATTTGTGAGCTAGTTTAGGGAGTAGTAGCTTTTGGCTACATCATGGCTGGGAGAATGTTTCTTAGCTGTATTTTTGTTTTCAAGGGGGCCATTATAGGTTTGTGACATTTCAGAAATGCATAACATGATATGACCACAGTTATTACAATTTACATAAATAACCAAAGAAACTGAACTTAATAAATGCCATGCCAAACAAGTAACATAAGTAAGACTGTATAATATTACACTACATTACAAGATACAACAATATAATTGTAAAACAACAAAGTGTGACAAACACAGTATCAATGGCACACACAAAACAAAGACGTCACTTTACCCTAAGAAACTGGTGGTTGCGTGGTATGCGCCGTATAGTTCCTACTCTTTCCCATTTGCCATTTTCTCTGTTCCCTTTTCTTCCTTCCTCACTCCTCCCTCTCTCTAACATTTGCTTCTAATTTCACATCTCTTCTCTCTCATTCTCTCTTCCCTTTCTCAAAAGTGACCCCCATCTCTCTTACCACTTCTGCTGAAAGCCAGTGTTGTCAGAGGGGGCAGGATGGCATCCACAACCTTCAAGAGACATAAATAGAAAAGAAAAACATTTACACGTCACACTGAATTGGTCCTTGACCAGGATACTTTAAAAAATACTTGCAATAAGCTAATTACATAATCTAGTAAAGCACTGCATCTGGCACAATGAAAATCTGATGTATGATTAAATCTGCACAACTCTGACAGGCATTCTGTAGCAGTAGAAAATGAACTTGTAGAACATGTACCAGAAAAACAACAGTCAATGTGATGAGGTATTTTATATGTAAAAGTTCATGTTTAATCTCACTGCTGAACAGAAAAAATATTCTTAAACAATTTGGTCCATTTTGGTTAATTCAGTGGGCATCTACCACACAGACTGTTGTCACGGAGGATCAAATTACTATGGAAATACACTGTTGAGTGATCTCTTTGATCAAAACACACACACACACACACACACCACAACACACACACACACACACACACACACACACACACACACAACACACACACACACACACTATATGCATGAATTTGCATGATTACTATATTACCATAGAAAACAACAAAGCTGTGTGTGGCTGTGGGTGTGTGGGTCTTACATTGAAAGACAGCGCGAGGGGAAACTACAAAGGCTGCTGTCCACCACTTAATGGCATGTGTATTAATATCAGAACCATCAAAAGACTAGATATTGTTGTGTGGTTGTGTGCTGTTGTGTGTGTGTGTGTGTGTGTGTGTGTGTGTGTGTGTGTGAGTGTGTGTTTACAAGTTGATTGGGAAAAAACATTTTTTTCCCAATCAGCACAATTGTAACTAAAGATAATTTCCTTTGCAACAAATACAAAAATAGTACACCATTTAATCTGCATTCTCACAAATTTTATTTTTTTCAATATACCTGCTATGCTGAAGCTACTGTATATCATTAATTCACAACAAATAAGCTAATTGTTAGCATGTGGTTCCTGGATATCAACAGTAGTCTATAAAGCTGCTCGATATATCCTGGCCTTACTAAAAGACTGAATTAATTAATCAGACAAAAAGTAAATTCCTTCCCATCACTATTTGGTTTTATTGGGTAATGCCTACATAGCTGAAATGTTTCACTTTTTAAGATGACTCAAGCACAAATTTAATGTCCCATAGAGTAAAAGCCGGTTGTGTAAAAAAGAAAAAAGAGAAACAATAGTGGAGGCAAAACTTAGTGAAAACTTTACTGTGTGAGAAGGATTCAGAGTAGTAAACTAACTCAAACATGACTGTGTCCTTGTCCAGCAAGCAATAAAAGTTAATCTGAGCTGGCTGGTGGTAATTAAAGTGTCTTCCTGTGTTATTGACTATCAGTAGCAGAAAACCTCCTCCTTGCACCTTTCCTCTATTCCTCATCTCTTTTCTTTTCTCTCTCTCCATCCTGTCTGCTTCCTGTTGCTCTCCACTTCCATACGTCAATAGTCATTAAACACAATCTCATCGTCCTATCCCATGCACGCAAACAAACACACACACAGAGAGAGAGAGAGAGAGAGAGAGAGAGAGAGAGAGAGAGAGAG
>NC_045738.1:927576-930414 GCF_008692095.1 Etheostoma spectabile | reverse complement strand
GAGAGAGAGAGAGAGAGAGAGAGAGAGAGAGAGAGAGAGAGAGAGATCTGATGAGGCTGTGTTGGTTCAATAGTTGATTAGTGTCTTGGCTAATAGCACACAAGATTACCCTCTGTCCTCTGACCACTAATAGAGAGGTTTGGTAGACTGCAAGACACACACTGAATTTAAAACCAGGGGCACTATATGAAATGGACAAAAACTGGAGATGTTCATCAAGACACTTTAACATCTTATAGCCCTCACTTGTTTTCTGCAAGCTTTCTGTCACAGCAAAGCAACTTAATTATTATTAAATGTTTGTCTCAATAAGTAAACAGTAAAACATGTATGGTAGAAATCAGACACATAGCCATACTTACAGCACTACGATGTGGAGTGATGAGATTATGGTGCTGACTTAGGACTTCCACAATGGACAGAGATGTCCTAATCAACTCCTCACATGCTGCTGCACCTAAAGGAAAATCAAACATCATTCAGCTCAATGAAAGGGGAGGCTGACCCGGTCCTTGCAAAGATGGCTCTGTGTATTCAATTTGTGGAGTGCAGTTTGTATTATTGCCTTTAAGCAAGGCACTGACCCTGCCCTCTGCACCTTGCCTTGTGTACAAGCATTTGAAATTGAATTTACAAAGTGCCTAATTTGTTACTTTATTTCTATTTAGGTGAACACACCGATTCTAAAATTCCAGTTCCAAGGGGGAGCTAAATTAAGACTTAATAAAAGCTTGATTAATGATTAATCGTGAACATAGCAAAAGAACAGTGTACAGAAGAAAAACACAAAAATAGATTGCAGAGTCAAGTTTGGTCAAAGAAATCCAATATTCTTATTTAATGTGTAAAAATTTAACTCACCCAAAGCGCTGGCCAGATTTGTTTTATTGGACTCTATAGAGGTGATATAGTTCTGTGAGAAAGAGGAGAGGAAAGACATGACACCAACTAAATACTGCAGCAATACTTTTTTTAATGTCCTGTAATTAATGATGGTTTGTTTTCCTTTCTTGTTGGACAAGTACTGATCACTATGTGCTGGTGTAGTGATTCCCAGATTTCTTCCTGCCTGAATATTAAATGACTGCAATGGACATTTGTGCTGCTTTTTATGACATCCTAAATTGTTTTAATGGTGTAAACCTTTATGTTTTAACATGACAAATGAATTAAAATTTAAAATTCTAGATTTTACAGTGTTATTTGTAGGCCTTTACCATGTTAAAAAAATACTCCACTGAAAAGACAAATAAAGAGTCCTTATCTAAATATAATACTGCACTATCAAACACTTACCAGCAGCAATCCAATTTGAGCTAGAAGCTTTTCAGTTACAATTTGACATCTAAAGACCTGTGAGAGTCAGTCACACAACAGAAAACAGAGAACAGGTAATAGCAGGAATACACATACCGGTACCATTATTTTTCTTCTACAGTGTACCAGAGCCTTCTGAGGCCAGGTGTATCTATCTGGCCTTGATCTAAACTAAGTACATTATGACATATACTGTATTTGATAACAGGCCCATACACCCAGGCCACACCACCAGTTAAAACAATATATTGATAGTTAAATCATTTTCAGGGAGAATAGACCATACTGTGCTTAACAATGAGAATGGGTACTGGTAACTTATGAGAAAATCTATGTGGATAACCTTGCATGCAATAATGCTAAAACATTAACATCAAACAATCAAGAAGACTCTTTTAGTTCCAAGTTACCTGGGATGAAAGAAGTTCCAGCACTACAGATATCGTAGGCAAAGTGTGTTTAAGCTGTCTGCTCTGAGCTGTAGATGGGTGTCTCCTCCCGACCACACTTTGTAATGCACATAAGACATCCTCTGGAGAGAGGCGACAAGAGATGGGGACACAAGAGGAAATGAGAAGGGATAATAGTATAAGGCTAATGTGGCCTTACAGTAATACAAAAGTACACTGTTGTGTCTTTTGGGCTTCTATGAGATATGTTGTCAGATACACTTGATGGATTGTGGGTAACTTTAGCTTCCGTTGTTGGGGTTAGCAACACTGCTGTGAAGACACGCTGTTGGGCTTATAAACGGTTAATATTCTGTCATAGTCTGGGTTATCATTGTTAAAGATTATTATATATTTTTTTCCTTTATTAAGTGGATAGACATGAAAGGGACATGCAGCAAAGGGCCGCAGGTTGGATTCAAACCCGGGCCGCTGCAAGACTCAGCCGACATGGGGCGAACGCTGTTATTGGGTAAGCTTGGGGCCGCCCAATCATTGTTATATTTAGTAACATGAAACAGTAAAGAATATAGCATTTTTATTTTATACTGTTAAAATGTAAAACTAAGAAGCGCACAAAACACAATTACAGTATTTCTCTTACAATATTTCTTTTGTTTATCAAAGTAAAATTGAGTAATTCGATTTGCAAATTCATATAAACATGTAAGCAAAAATCATAAAAAGCAGGCACACTCGTGCAGGCAAAAGAGTAGTGTGTATCTGTACCCAGTATCAGTTGCGCAGTGCTACTCAGATATACAATCAGTAAATCCAGACACTGAGACAGATATCCTGATTGGCTGGGGTTCTCTCTGAGGGGAGTGGCTTTGCGCAGGTCTCTCTCCAGGTGCATCACAAGTCTAAATAAAGAGACACAAATGCATTGCATGTCACACAATGTGTGTGGCATTCATATTTTATGGACAGATCATTTTCTTTTTTCACTCAGACTGCTTTAAGGGTTTCATCGTATTCTACTGCTCCACTTATTGTAAGTTGCTTAAGTGTATCAACTTGATGGTGAAGACTAACAATATGATTCTTGGCCAAGAGAGAGACAGACAAGACA
>NC_045738.1:926095-927566 GCF_008692095.1 Etheostoma spectabile | reverse complement strand
CCTGAGCTTTTTTTTTTTTTTTTTGTTCTCGTCAGTCAGATATATTGAACAGTAATCAATAATATTCTGTTTACAAATTCGTAGCGAAACAGAAAGGTTACCACTGCAAATTGATATTCATTACTGACACAAATACACCCACACGCATGTACAAGCACACACAAGCACTACAAAGGATGAATGCAGTCACATTCAGAGAGGTCATGTTAGTTAACAAATATGTATTCTACGCTTTAGAGTAGTAATGGTGCAAGGATTAAAAATTCACCATTTTTCCTCATAATGTTGCATAAAGGTTTAGCAGCCACAGCTCACAGATAAATACAATCCGAGACAGCAACTGTTACTATTTTAAGGGTCCAGCACATTTCAGGGGAGCTCTAATATTAATTGCTGGATTTTCTAATTCCATTATTGTTATGGGTTTAGTGCAAACAAGCAAAGTCTAGCTGGTATTGTCACGGCACAATCCACCTATTGGTCGCCAGGCTGAGGTGGGTGTGGCTTACTGTACCTGCGTCACAGAGCTGTATGAGTTGACAAAAGCGGAAGCTGAGGAGACTGGAGAGAACAGTCTGTTTTGGAAGAGAGACACAAGCTTTTAAATCTTGTGATGAAGATTTTCCTTTTCCCCATCAAGATGTGTTTTGTCCGCGTCTTAAATGTCTACAAATGACGTATGTACCAACGCTGATTAGCGCCGGACCAAGCAGTGAGCTGGTCGGAAGACAAAGCGAAGCAGTGGCCAGGTTACGGTGAGAGGTAGGCGCTTCACCTTTACCTTCAGCCTGGTGGGCTGGCGCTTAGCGGTGTAGTTTCAAATGCTCTCTGGAAGCCCTAGACCTAACAACAGTATCAAGTTTTCCCAGGCTTCTGGTTATGCCGTGACAGTACCACCGACCTTTAGATATAAAGTGCCCACAGATATGAAAATAATTACTCCCAATACTACTTTAATTATACAATTAATATTGACAATGTTAAAAAGAATGCAAATAATAAACTCCACAACAATAATTCCACAGTGCTCTTGTAAATTTAACAATATTAGCAGGCAAGATGACATTGTTTACTGCAGTTAGCATGTAGCTACTATAGTTAGTAGTGGACACTGACAGAATATAGCAGCACTTTCTACAGTCAAAAATTGTGGAAGAAGGCTTTTAAACCAAATACTACATAACCAAAAATGTTTCAGGAGTAAAGACGCACAAAATTGGGGAGAATTAAACAATATTGTCAGCCAAGATGACATTTTTTACTGCCGTTAGTATGTAGCTACATGTGTGAATGTGTGTTTAAAAGAAATAAAAACACTTCAGTCCTAACTACCTGGAGCAGATGACCAATCATAGAAGGTTAAGTGTCACATGACACCTAGCTGAGTAGAAAAAACTGTTCAAACCGGAGCGCTCAAAACAGTTGGAAATCTGAACATTTTAGTAAGGGTGCTCCGATTGATCGGTCACTG
>NC_045738.1:925517-926085 GCF_008692095.1 Etheostoma spectabile | reverse complement strand
GCCGATAAAGGCTTTAAATAGTTTGATTGGTGGTCTCCAGAAAGGCCGATCAGATGGGCCGATGAGACGCACTACTCGTAAGAAAAAGTTTTTGCGCGCAGCTAAAAATGGCGGCCTCCCTACATTCACCGGTCTGGCAGTTCTACAAGGTGTCTGAAAAAGACATCACATTAGCGATTTGCAACGTGTGTGCCGAGGAAATTCCACGAGGCGGAAAGCCCTAAAGACATTTCAACACCACCAACCTCATCAGACATTTGAAGGTTAGTCACAGAAAGGAATACGAGGAGTTTTCAAAGTTTGCTAGCGCTATGGGAGAGAGAGCGGTGTCATGTAGCAGCTCCGGTGCTACTCACTTAGCTGTCTGTAACAGAGACATTGCAACGACAGCAACCCTACAGTAATGACAGCAAGAAAAAGAAAATATCTGCCAAAATAATGGAATTCATATGCCTCGATTACCAGCCGCTGTCAATTGTGGAAGACGAAGGGTTCCAGCAACTCATGTCTTACATGGATTCCCGCTACACTCTGCCAGAGCGTAAATATTTCACTGATGTTTGCCTGC
>NC_045738.1:925201-925507 GCF_008692095.1 Etheostoma spectabile | reverse complement strand
CCAAACCGTGTTTGCACATGTTGACACCCATATGAAGGACAACATCAAATCAATCAGCTATGTCCCATGTCGAGCCTAGCTGCGCAGTTAATTAATCAAAACTTTGAATTAAAAAGAGTTGTGCTTCATTCTCAAGAATTTTCGGGGTCACACACCACGGAGTCTGTCGCATTCATGTTTCGCGCATGGGGAATCCCGAAGGAAAAAGTGCGTTATTCTAAAGGATAATGCCAAGAACATGGTAAAGACCATGAGGGATGCAGAGCTGCCCAGCCTGCCGTGCATGGCTCATACACTGCAGCTTGC
>NC_045738.1:908351-925191 GCF_008692095.1 Etheostoma spectabile | reverse complement strand
GGAGTTTTATCACAACGCAGCATCGCTGACATAATATCCTGTGGAATACGCATTATCGGCCTTTTTTTTTTTTTTGACAAGACAATAAAAGTAGTTTCCCTGCTCTCGCACAAGCAGCACGAGCCTACCTCTGTGCACTATGCACAAGTGGAGATAGTTAGCAACGTTTTAGCACAACAGGGAATATTGTAGATGAGAATAGGAACAAGCTGTCTGCCAAAAATGCAGAAATGCTTATATTTCTAAAGAAATATCTGCCATTGATGCTTAACAAGTAAGCTTTAAGAGGTATGGCTTTACTAATCTCTATTTTGTTTTCCGTGCTCTGCACTTTAATTACACTGTAAGTTTGTGTAAATTAACAATGACAGTTTTTTGTAATTTATTTCGAAAAAAGCTTATTTGTTAAGCTCTAATCTGTTTAAGATGTTTCTAACAGGAAGTAGAATGTTTAAAGTATCCTGTCAAAAGTAAACAGTTGACAATTCCCAGTACACTATCTTCTGTTAATTTTAATACATATACATTGTTGTTAAGACTATTAAAATTTAATTGTTGACATGATAAATAGAAGGCTTCAAATAGACCCAGTGATCGGTGATCGGTATCAACCAATACTGCTTTCAGCAATCGGTGATCAACCCCAAAAATCTTGATCGGAGCACCCTTACATTTTAGCTAACGGGGATTTCTCTAAAATATGTTTACCTCATTATTTTAACATTATAACATTGTACATATGCCAGAAAATACACAATATGTTCACTTTAAGATATTTTAGAGAATAAATGATTATAATTATTTGGATTCATTCCCTGGGTGCTATGAACGTCTGTACAAAATTCCATTGCAATCCATCCTATAGTTGTTCTGGACCAAAATGGTGGACCGATCCGCCGTCAAACTGAGCAACCAACATTGCCTTTATCAAGTCAGATTTAGCTGTTGTTGTAGCCTGTGTTTTCTAAGCCTGTTAATCAATGTAAGTGGGATAGAAGGGTGACTCTTTTGTTTACATTTGGTCCAAACAAAACACCAATACAACAATATTTGATTATCTCAATTTTCCCAATATAAAACGCTTATCAGTATATCTTTCCATCTATTTACCTGTTTATCTCTCTAACCAGCTCAATGTCTGCTCCTGCTCTTTCTGCCTGTTTGTCTCCCAGCTAGACTTCTGCCTGTGTGTTCCTCTATAAGTCTTGCAGCCATTTTTTCCCCAACTGCTAAATAAAGAGAGACACACTTGCCACCTCTCTGTCAGTCGCTGTGGGAGACTCACAAAGTACTTACACACAACTGACCTACAAGTGGCCCGCAGTGTGTGTGTGTGTGTGTGTGTGTGTGTGTGTGTGTGTGTGTGTGTGTGTGTGTGTGTGTGTGTGTGTGTTGAAAGCTGTGTGTCCACTCCCAATGGCAATCTTGACACTTCCTCTGTGCAAGTTTATTTGATACAGACAAAAACACATACACACACAAATACACACATATTTTCACGCCACTGAGGAGCTAATTAAACACAATGTGCCTGGGTGAGAGCAGAACTGAGAAAAAGATGTGTGCCTGTGTGTGTGGTTGAATCATGCAGTGCTCGGTGGGAGGGAGACAGGCAGGTCAACTCTGACAGCTCTAACACAGTGAACAGAGGGAGAGCAAGTAAGAGGAAAGGGATAGAAGGAAAGTGAGTGTATGTGAGGAAAAGAGAGGCAGGCAGAGGAAAAGAGCTAAAGCGAAAATGAACAAAAAAAAAAATCAAATTTGTTTTGGAGTCTTTTGCAAAAGGAGGTTGTACTCGGACTTTCAGAATTTAGTTATTGTCATATCTAAATACGAAAAAACGAAGCCATAACATAGCTAAAACAATAAATCCAGTATATCTTGCTCGAATAATGGAAAATTTTCGGCATTCTGAAGCTTTTATCAACGTATTTTTCCCATGACGATCATTTTCATAATTGATACCTGCTGATAGGCCTACTTTCTCCTTAAAAACATTCTACCATGATTGTGGTCACGTGACTTTGCCCGGACCCGTCAGCCACATGGAAAGCATAATGGAGGATAACTCAAACACTGAGTCCAAGTCAACTGAGCAACTTGTGCCCAAAGAAAGTTAGTGTCCAACGTCTGGAAACATTTTGGCATCAGAAAAGATGATTAATAACAACGTGATTAATTATTGTTCATTTATCATTAACAAAGTAAAATGTGCAATTAATTGTGATTTTGATTTTAGGTCATATCGTGCAGCCCTAGGCTGTGATGTCAGAAAGAATGAAAATATCCATAATGAGGTAATCATATTGCTCAATTTCCATTTCCTGCTGCAGAGTATTGGAAAATAAAATTTGGGAACACAACGTTTTCCAAAAGATAGTTAATTTGGGGTTTTCAAGATATTCCTGGATCTGTCCACAACTACTTTGCAAAAAAATCTAACTACATTTATGCTACATAAGAGAGCTCAGCAGCTGCCAAGGAGTGGTTTTGTGTTAGTCAAAGGTAATCAAATGGAGTATTCAGATTGTACACTTTGGTTATTAAAAATAACTCTAAAGATATGCAAATAATTTGTTGTGTCAACAAGTCTAAAACAGTCTAAGGATGAATCTCATTTATCTATCTTACCCCTACCCCTACGTCTTGCGCGTTCACGTGAGAACGAGTGCTGTCCCAATACTTTTTTTGATCGAGGGGTATGGGCTGTATGGCCCTAGGAACCATAGACAGTAAATGAAAAAAATCAAGGGAGAACGCAAACTCTAATTAACCTTAACCTTACTATTTCATGGAAAAATGAATTTGGCAGTTCACACGTGTAAAATGTCAGAGCAATAGAAAAAAAGAATCTCAAAATGAGAAAGAGAAAGAGAGCAGAGGGTAGGAGGGAGACATTTCAATACAAAAAGAAAACAAACTTGGCAAGAAAAAAAGAGAGGGAGAAGAGACAGCAAGGAGAGAGACAGTTAGGAAGATCATCCATATTTCAGTAATCTAGGGCATGTTTTTCAAACTGAAATACCAACTGGTCATAAATTACCAGGGGAACTGGCAGTGTATATATAATACAGAATACAACAGAATATAACACACACAGAATATAACACACACACTACCGTTCAAAAGTTTGGGGTCACCCAAACAATTTTGTGGTTTTCATGAAAGTCACACTATTCACCACCATACGTTGTAAAATGAATAGAAAATAGAGTCAAGACATTGACAAGGATAGAAATAATGATTGTATAGAATAAGATTTTTTTTACATCAAACTTCGTCAAAGAATCCTCCATTTGCAGCAATTACAGCATTGCAGACCTTTGGCATTCTAGCTGTTAATTTGTTGAGGAATCTGGAGAAATTGCACCCCACGCTCCAGAAGCAGCTCCCACAGTTGGATTGGTTGGATGGGCACTTCTTGCGTACAATACGGTCAAGCTGCTCCCACAACAGCTCAATGGGTTCAGATCGGTGACTGCGCTGGCCACTTATTACCGATAGAATACCAGCGCCTGCTTCGCTCTAAATAGTTCTTGCACAATTTGGAGGTGGTTTAGGGTCATTGTCCTGTTGTAGGATGAAATTGGTCCAATCAAGCGCTGTCCACTGGGTATGGCATGGCGTGCTTGCAAAATGGAGTGATAGCCTTCCTTATTCAGAATCCCTTTTACCCTGCACAAATCCCCCACCTTACCAGCACAACGCAACCCAGACCACATATTACCTCCACCATGCTTAACAGATGGCGTCAGGCATTCTTCCAGAATTTTTCATTTGTTCTGCGTCTCACAAACGTTTTCTTTGTGATCCAAACACCTCAAACTTGGATTCATCCGTCCACAACACTTTTTTCCAGTCTTCTCTGTCCAATGTCTGTGTTTTTTGCCCATCTTAACTTTTTCTTTTATTGGCCAGTCTCAGATATGGCTTTTTCTTTGCCACTCTGCACTGAAGCCAGAATCCCGCAGCCGCCTCTTCACTGTAGATGTTGACACTGGTGTTTTGCGGGTACTATTTAATGAAGATGCCAGTTGGGGACCTGTGAGGCGTCTGTTTCTCAAACTAGAGACTCTAATGTACTTATCTTCTTGCTCAGTGTGCAACGCGGCCTCCCACTTCTTTTTCTACTCTGGTTAGAGCCGTTTGTGCTGTCCTCTGAAGGGAGTAGTACACACCGTTGTAGGAAATCTTCAATTCTTAGCAATGTCTCACATGGAATGGCTTATTTTAAGGACAGAATAGACTGTCGAGTTTCAGATGAAAGTTCTCTTTTTCGGCCATTTTGGCGTTTAATTGAACCCCACAAATTGATGCTCCAGAAACTCAATCTGCTCAAAGGAAGGTCAGTTTTGTAGCTTCTGTAACGACCTAAACTGTTTTCAGATGTGTGAACATGATTGCACAAGGGTTTTCTAATCATCAATTAGCCTTCTGAGCAATGAGCAAACCACATTGTACCATAGAACACTGGAGTGATAGTTGCTGGAAATGGGCCTCTATACACTAGTAAGAATTGCACCAAAAACCAGACATTTGCAGATAGAATAGTCATTTACCACATTAGCAATGTATAGAGTGTATTCTTCAAAGTTAAGACTAGTTTAAAGTTATCTTCATTGAAAAGTACAGTGCTTTTCCTTCAAAAATAAGGACATTTCAATGTGACCCCAAACTTTTGAACGGTAATGTATATATATATGAAAGTCTGATCATGTGGGCTATGCACATTCACAGCTGCATTGCAAAAAAGTGTGGGGTGAAACATAGGACAACCAGCTAATGAACCATTTGAAGTTCCAATAAAGTTACAACATACAGCTGGCAGCACAAACTGAATGTCCAGGGTACATACACTTATATTACCATTCCCACGGCTACTGTGCTAGTTAATGCAAAGGTTACACAGAGTACAACTGCCTTGCCAACAGCCCCAGGCAGCATTTTTATGAAGGGAGCCTCTTTTCTAACTATGTAGCTTTACATACAAGATAACCGTGTTGAAAAGAAATCTCTGAGTGCTTGTATCAGAATGTGAAACCTCTGCTTCAAGATAAATCACTCCACAAAAGGAAGCATGGTCAAATATTTTGGTTTAGTAATTGAATAAATCTTTAACTCAGTTTAATGTATAAAATGTCCACAGTTAAATAGGAAAATAAAGCTAGGTAAGAGAAAACTACAGCTAATTAATTAAAGGGGAATTCCACCCTGAAATGGAATTCACAAATGTTATTTGTTTGTTCTCTGGCAGTTCCGTCTGTGTGTGAACATGGGTAACTACATTCCAGGGAAACTAATTAGCCAGTGGTCTGACAGACTGAGTGGAGTAATGAGTAAGCTTCATCAGTACAGTCAACCAGTAGGGTGTAGGGGGTATACTATGTGCTAAGAAAATATACATGTGTTGTATCAGTGTTACAGTACAGTTAATTTAAATAAAAGTCTTTAATCAACTAAATGAAATTGTAGGAGAAACTTGCAGCCCTCTCAATAGTAAACAGGATAGACCAACCATTGAATTCTTGTCTATGTTATCACATCTGGTTTGTCATCTGTTCCAGAGCTGAGAGAGACCTTATCTCTGTGCATGAGTGCATGTACATGCCAGTGAGTGCATGTGTGTGTGTGTGAGTGAGTGTGTATTTACCTGTGTTGACAGCAGTATAGCAGAGTGTGTGTGTTGTCCTGTATTAGTAGCTGTAGTAGTAAAAATGCTTTGGCTCTTGTTATTGTAGATGGACTCTCTAGACAGCGCAGCACCTTCAAGACCAAATCCTACAAGACACAAACACACAAATTAATGAAGTGTAACTGACTGGTTGTGAATGTTCCTGCTGGTGAACGGTCCAAGATACTTTGCAATTTAAATACAAGCCAACTTTTAACACTGCACAGTCACACCAAAACGTTTACATGGTAACACCCCAACTAAAAACGTTAAATATGAAGAGGAAATGTTAGCACACTGTACACAGCGCTGTGTTCCCAATTTATCTTATAATATATTACTGCAATGGATCCAAATAAGGGATGAAAAATTTTCTCCCTAAGGGGTTCAGAAAAAAAAATTCTGAAAATGTGTCGACTAAATCTTAATCAGCACAGACTCCACATTATCCCAACACACACACACACACACACACAAAACACCACACACACACACACCACACACACACACACACACACACACCCACACACACACACACACACACACACACACACACACACACACACACACACACCACACACAAAAACACTACAGCTAGTTTAGACATTGCCTTCGCATAAACTCAGCGCAGTAACTAGTTGGAAAAATTTGTGACCGCCAACATTCATTCCATTCCTTATACAACACCCCTACGCATCGTGTGTGTGTGTGTGTGAGCTTATGTGAAAGAATGTGCGTGCATGTGTGTTTTATGGGTGACACATCAAGTTAATTAATTTCAAAGCCCAGTAGTGTGCGCCTTGCTGATAAGTCCCTCCCCACTACCCATAATGCTCTGCTTAAGTAGAAAGCTGCAGTTCGTTCATTCAGCCAATTAGCCCAGATACTGACACACTGCAAATTAGCGTATGTGTACACACACACCACACACACACACACACACACACACACACACACACACACACACACACACAGTTCTGTGTAAACAAACTTGCACTGTCTGTCTTTGTGCCAGGGGAGAGAGACAGAGGAGAGAGACGGGGGGTAGGGGGTGAATGCATATCAGTGTATAATTAGAGCAGAGTTGAAGTACTAAGTTTGTATGCTGTGTTAAATTGGAAATGCTCAATGCAAATAAATTCAGTTCAGAGTCAATTACCAATGCTAGACTCCAAGTTAAAAACCTTCAAATCAATTTTAGCCCCTCTGCCTTACCAAGATTAGCACTTTGTATACACACTTGATGGGTTGTCTTATGAAAAATAAATTGATAATTCATCACAAATTAGTTCACACAGTTCAGCATTAGAAAGTGTAGTTTCCCCTTTTGGGATTAATAAAGTATAATAAAATAAAAAAAATTAAAAAATTAAAAATTAGTTCATGAACTGTAAGGAGAGAGAAAGAGAGAGAGAGCTGGACGGAGAGAAGAGGATGAGGAGATGAGACGAGATAGGAGAGCGGGAGAGCAGAGAGAAACCCGGACCGAGATGCAGAGAGAGAGATTTCAAAGCTACTTGAATTTGTTTTTTATGTCGTTGTGTGCCTTGGTCCTTGTGTTAAAATATCCCTATTAGTTGTGATGTTTTCTTTTCTGTAACAATATCAATAAAATATAAAATTAAAACAATGTTGTTATTTGTGTCTGGGCTTTCTTAGTGGCTATGGTAATGTATAATATTGATTGTATATATTTGCATTCGACATTTTGCAATATTTTCTTACATTCTTCTGCAGGTGTGCATAAGAGTTTACACATACCTTGCTCTGTGTGACGCGGTGCATTTGGATGCGTGAGGTGAGTAGGGCGGTGGCCATAGCTGTGAGGATGTGCTGCTGGACCCTTGCCCCTGCTCCACCCATACCCTCCAAGATGGCCGCAGGGCCACAGGTCTCAATCACTGCCAAGAAGACTGCTGGGACCACCCGGGTTAGCCTTGAAAGAGCCTGGACACATAGAGAAAGACAAATAAATACACATGTACACACTGAGATTATTTATGTTATTCATGGATAGTGTTCCCATTCCGTTGTAATGTCATGTTGAGGTCCCTGATTTTAAGATGTTAGTGCCTTAAGCAAGTGTTCAATGATACAAAACATGGAATCACAAATAAGCTACAAATGCATTTGTAACTTTACCCACTGCACCAAAGAAGTTAATCTGGTTTACAGTCTGACAATGGGGGATTTAGAATATCAAATGTTGCATGAGGGCTAAGTTAGTAGATAAGCATGTAGCACGTATAGATATTTGTTGGGTAAAGCTAAAGAAAAGTAATTTGTTGTCATTTAGCATTAGAAGGCCATTCATTTTCATTACTTGAAGTCAATCAAGAAAGGCAGATTTTATAATGTGTGTTTGATGTCATTTTGTGTTTGTAGCTTCCAAAGAGATTTTAGTATGTGCATATATCGGTGTGTACAGTATAAGTGTGTTTTTTCATGCATGTGAACTTACGGAGATGGCAGTGACTCTGACAGCCTCCACAGTGGAGTGAGTGAACAGGTACCACAGGGCGGAGCCTGTTTCTGTGGTAACCAGGTGGTGGGAAGGGGCAGAGACAGCAGTGGAGATGTTCTCTATGGCTTTTGCAGCCATGTGATGAACTATGGAATCATCCTGTCAGACAGACACACAAACACTTTTGAATCACATAAATCCACTGTGGAAGAATTAGCAACCAGGCAATATTAACAATTATATTATATATTATAAACTGCAATGATTCAGCAAGAGCACTGTCCATGAACACTCACAACTTTTGCCTACCAAATATATTCAAACTATTTGAAAATTGTATCCTGGTAGAACCTTAGACACATGTTTTTGGAGTCCATTTAAGAACCATCCTGTAAGAGAATTTAGGACAATGAGTTGGTCAAAAGCCTTAAAGGTTGAATCCAAAGTCCTCAACATGATCCTCCTTAGCAAATTAAACATGCATAGCTGTAATACAGACAAAGACCATAATGTTGTACACAGTATGTGATGAAAGGCCCTTGTTTTCACCCACAGGACCAGCACAAATATTAGCAACACTAGACATAGGTCTCTGGGTTATTGTATTATTTGTGCTAATATATGGAAAAATTAACTTTCATACTTGCGTGTGTATGTGCAGGAAGGAAGCATACCATAATGGTTATGTCTGAGAAAGGATTTTTTTTTTCTTTGTATAAAATATAATGCCATTGTGAGCAACACATTTTCTGGTTCATTGTTAACTTACAAACTCAAAACCTGATTACAGTAAAATGTCATACACCAAAAGCCAGAAAAAAACAAAGAACTAACGCAACCACAAACTGACAATTAGATTAGCTCTCAACATCACCTCAATACAAAAACGAGAGGTTGCGTGTGTCTGTGTTAGTGGGCAAGTGTTTGTGTGTGCATGCTTGGGTGTATACTGTATCTGCCCACACACCTTTGCTTGAGTATAGAATAGTTGTTTGTGTTCAGACAATGGGGCCAGGCTAATGAAATCGGTGGCAAAGGAATGAGTTATTCTAGGAAAGTCATTGTGGAGAAAGACAGGAAGTAGAACATAATTGATTGCCTCTTTCAGGTTATTATTGTATTTCACTGTGTTACATCACTTAGACATTACTCTCCCTAGATATGAGATACAATAGAGTCTATTCATAAAACACAGTTAACTATATTTTTCTGGCAAAGGTTCATAATAACAGCTGAAACATTAATGTCATTGTGGCAATTTATCATGGTAATTCTGAAAAGTGGTGCAAGTGACAGATAATTACATGACTTAATTTTTGCATTTTCCACACATAGCTGTGTTGACTGTCCACACATTGAAGATATATGCAATGCACAACAATTAAGAACTGAGATACTCCACCAATTACAGTGATACTATTCCATCTTTTAATATCACATTCACTTACTTTAAACTTGAGAACTGGCTGCACAAAGTTTTTAGTGTTTCTTATCACACAACTGCAGCTGTGGTCATCTTGAATTCATGCCATCTACAATGCACCAAATGGTGACAAACTTTGGCATAATCCATTTTTCTGCCATCCAAATATGTGCTTAGTATATCTTAAACAGTCATAGTGTGGGCAAAATATGGTTAAATAAACTGCTGTTTTGTATTATGCCCAATTCTCAAAATCTCCAACTCTCTTGCAGAGCACTCAGTATATGGATGAACAGCAGATGCAGAACTTGGTTGAAAAAAGTTTGTATAGAATCTATCATATCCGACTATAGCTGCTGTGCGTAAGAAAGAACATTTTGTCAGTCAGGTGTTAAGCCTTGTGTTTTTATCATTTACACCACATTTTCAATTTCCCAAAAATATTTACTTCAATCCCATTTTCCTTAACATATGCACTATGCAATAACAGCAACATAATGTACCTACTGCCCTGCAGAACATCTGTGTCCAAAATAAAGTAAACATTTTAGAATTGAGAAAAAACTTGATTCTCTTTTGGAGGCAAGTACTGTACCTCTGACAGCATCAATGTGATCCACAGTTGCTTAACACTTTATAGAAATGAAAGAGTCTATCCCACCACATGGGAACTCTTATCATAACCGAGAGCTACAATTACCTACATATTAATTCTATATAAGACATCACATTGTGTATTAAACACCAAGGGACAACGTGGCATAACAACATAATGAATCTTCTGTCACCCCTGTGGGAACCAGTAGAATGGTCTGTTCCAGCCTTCGACAGGCCTTGCGGGCCAGCTCACTAATGAGTCCACGGGGGAGTCCCCCGCGTGTGTGTGTTTAACAGACTGTAGCCCTGCCAGAAACTACACAGAAAGAGAAAGAGGGGGAGAGAGCGAGAGAGAGAGAGAGAGAGAAAGAGAGAGAGAAAAAGAAAGAACGATATCCTTACATGTGGTAAGAGACAAGTAGCTAATGCAATAAAGTCCATCATTATGATGCAGAGAGCGAAATGCAGGAGACAGAAAAAAAGATAAAGTTAAATTATACTCAGTGCCCTACATAAACCTCACATCTCCAGAATGTCAACTTTAGGGAAATTAAAACGACTGATAAATCGACTACAAGAAGTTTTTTTTTTCTTTGCACACAACACTTCGCTAAGTCTTGCCAAGTTTGAACGTAAATGATGAGAGATCTGTAATTTGGAATTATTCAATCACAGTTCATTTTTTGCCAGGAGTCACAAAATTATGACAATTCATCCTTTTTGTGACCTTGAATTTGTTCCTTATTTCATGGTAATCCATCCAATAGTCAAGGCATTTCATTCAAAAACCAAAAATGTCAAATTCATGTTTGTGCAAGAGGAAAAATCAGGGATCAAGAAAGTCAGTAGGTTGGAAACATATGGTATGGAATGACTTACTATTATTTATTTTTTTATAAATCATTTTACAGCTAACTGGAATGACTGCACTGCACCTTGTCTCCTCATGCCTTCACATGACAGGAAGCTCTTTCAGTGCTCTTGCACTTCTCTTCTAGTTTGTTGATGGCATGAATATGTTTGGTAGCATCCTGTGCAGTGTTTTTACCCAATGTGGGGGACATTTGTTGGGTTGGAGTAAATCAGATTCAAGTGGTTTGAATTAACTGTAAGAATTATGCAGAAATTAATACTGGTAAATATATTTCTAACAATACATTATCAGTAACTGAAGAAATCACTTGTAGGTCATTGAACCAAAATGCTCAAATATTGTAGTGTATAAATGCAAAAACATATTAGAACATCCTGTAACTGTTTTGCAGAAAACGTTTGGACAATTCCTATATTAGTTTTCTCAAAGATTAGAAATGTTTCTCTGACTTAACTGCTTCTCCTACCCTGCATCCCCTAGACGACTGCCGGGTATAGATTTTATAAAATCAGTAAGAGACTAACATTTGGTAGATCTAAAGCATAAGTGGCCAGGTTAGCTCAGTTGGTAGAGCAGGTGCACATATATAGAGGTTCACTCCTCGACGCAGCGGCCGCGGGTCGACGCCAACCTGTGGCCCTATGCTGCATGTCATTCCCCCTCTCTCTCCCCTTTCATGTCTTCAACTATCCTGTGGAATTAAAGGCCGAAAATGTCCAAAAAATAAATCTTTAAAAAGAAGGAAAAAACAGATTTAGAGCATGAAGTTAAGCCTTCCAGAGATGTCATGGGGCAGATCTAATTAAATGACATACCGACTCTCATAAACCCTCACTTCAAACAGGATTTCTGAGAAAATACCAATTTTACCTAATTTTTTTGTACCTAATTTAAGAATATTAAAGATAGATATAATACTCGGGCCAAACACACATTCTTCAATTTCAGGTTTTCTGGATGTGAATGTGGAAATTGCTGATTATTATTTAAAGTTAATTATCTCTCATGTGAACGTGCAAAACTAAGGGGAAGGGGTAAGACAGAGAAATGAGATTCATTTTACTGGTGTATCCAGTTTAAACAGGATTTCCATCTTTTTCGTCAGGTTTCATCAAGAGTGACTGGCTTCCTGGCAACTGGTTTGAATTAAAAAATCTTATTCTGTAGCCCAGGACTGACAGATAAGATTTACACACTTTGAACTCCTATCTAAAAAAAAGTTGGAAAAACCTAATTTCAGATGAAAAGAGTTAAAAGGCTTGGCAGATATGGGACCATAAAATCCTGTCTTTAAGTGTCGATCAGTAGATTAGTTTTATATCCAAACATGTTTGCACCTGGCCTCTGAGTCTCAAGTAGAAAGAGATCACATCACAAAAACTACATCACATGACTTGATGCAGGATTTGTGTCTGCCTGTGTGCCCAAGTGTGCGTGTTCACATGTCTGATGTGGTTTCCCTCTGTAATTAAAGTCCTTTAGAAGCCAGTGCACCTGGTTTTGAATGAGCCCCTATGGCAAAGACACAGGCACCATCTATCAGCCTCGCACAGAACATCTAACACCCCTAATAGCCACACTCAAAGAGAGACAGACTGTCTGATTAACAGGCTAATAGATAGGCAGTGGGGCGCGAAGGAAGAGGAAGAGACATGTCGACAAAATAGCAAACAAAAGAGCAACAAGTAGAGGTGCAAACAGAAAAACGGGAAAGAAGACAGACCAGCAGACAAACACGCACATGTAAAATAACAGGCAAACCAGCAGACCAGGAAATAAGGAGAGAAATACATAAAGAATCACAGAGATGGGTAGGTAAAGAGAAACAAAAGGCAGTACAGGAGGATAATCTGGCCTAGGAAAAAGGACAGGCAAAGAAAAAAAGAGGATCAACAGGCAGGTACACAGAAGCAGTGTTACTAGTCATCTTCTTTTTTGTGCATATCAATCCAACACATTAACAGTATATTATTATTTTATACAACGGATTGTAGGGGGGTGGGGGCACATGGAGTGGTCATCTTATGTTTTGAAACACAAGGGTAGGACTCATGTCCCCCTCTGTTCTCCTCTCCCTTGTGGAAGATAGTGATAAATCATTAATAGGCTCACCACTGCTCTGTGTGTGTAAGGGGGATTTCTGCCTTCTGCCCCCTAGCTTCTATCACTGTAATACTGTTCACACATTCCTTCTGCCGTGCACGCACGCACGCACGCACACACGCACACACACACACACACACACACACACACACACACACACAACAACACCACCACACACCCACACACACACCCACACACACACACACACACACACACACACACACACACACACACACACACACACACACACACACACACACACACACACTCTTTACATCATAGACAGCAGAAGCATCATCTTGTTCAGACTCATAAATAATTTCCTGCAGCTTAAGTCTGGCCTGGAAACCTGCCTTTCACTCCATCCCATCCACTCCCCCTCTCCAAGTACAACTCCCTCTCTTTGACTCCCTGCCAACTCCTCCTGCTCTTCCACTGTACTGATCCTCCTTTCTCCTCCTCTGTCACTCCTTGCAATCCCCCACTATCCGCCCCCTCTACTGGTAAAACCACCATGCTTGCTTTGGCTCTTTGGCCCCCCTAGTTGACCCCTTCTTCTACTACAATGATCTCTATCCATCTCTCCAGTGCTTTACTTGTAAATCAGGAGAACTCAACAGCAGCAGAGGGGGCTGGGGTGATCCTGGGGGTCAGAAACTGCATCAAAATCACACTGCCTTGAGCACATTAGACAGTGACTAGGTGCTGCATCTCCATGCTGTCATGCAATAAACCTCGCGTGGCACTGGATTTACATTTAGCACATTGGCAGACAATGACCTTCTCCATAGTCCAGACAACGCTATATGAGAAAGACCTCAGAGATAAATCACCAATAATAATGATACAGCTGGTCACTTGTCAAACCAGACAATTTACATTCTTAAAAGGTTTTTAGTGAAAAGCCAAAAGTAACTCAAACATATTTATTGTTTTATTTATACTCATGTGCTATTTGTGAGCAAACTAATGATCAAAGCAATATGTCAGTGTTATAATAATTCCTGCTCCCCCTCATATTTTACCAAAGAAATGTAAGTATTGTCAAATAAACCAAAAAATGACACATTGGTTTGTGTTTGCTAAGCTGTGAAAAACTGAGCTTTGGTTTAACAACTCAGGTATCTGGTTGATTGACATGTTCTCACTAAATGCCTTTTTAATACACAGCACCAGTGTATCAACATTTCTTTACTCTTTTTTTGTTCTTTGTTCTGATCTGTTTAAATAGATTGACATTGAGATCTTTCGTTGGACTAGCAAATAAAAACAGAGCCACACATTGGGTTGTTGGTCTCAATGGGATTGGCAGTATGAGCAGTCTTAGGCCTTGGGCTATTTGTCAACCTATTTGGATAATTTGGAAAATAATTATCCATTTATTTCCCTCTCCCTCTCTGTCTCTCTTGCATGCTCCTCTTTTGCTGTCAGGGATGAGCAACCACTATCTCTGTTGTCTTTCTGACCAGATGTCCAACGCTGTATAACCCATGGCTGGATTTTCCCTCCTGAGTCCCTCATGTTCTTTCTTCCTACTGGCTCTGTCACCGCTTCACCTCGGTCTGATCAACAAACATTTAATACAATCACTTGTAAATAAAGTGCAGCATAAAACTTTCATTCTTTGATTTCATTCAACATGTGATGTTAAGTTTGTTTTGTAACATTAAAAAGTTTTTAAAAACTTCTAAATATTTAGAAAACATGTATGCCTTCTTTTTAATTCTACCTACATTATAGGGTAAGACTAAGCTCAATAAAAATGTGTGTTGCTACTGAAATCTTCCAGTGACTATTGTGTAGTTACTGAAATCTGACACATTCTGAAGGTCCACAGATTTCTTTGTAATAGCAGAAAAGCCTGTGTTATGGCGTTTTTCCATTACATGGTACCTGCTCGACTTGCCTCGTCTCTACTCGCCTTTTTTGTTTTTCCATTACGATAAAAAAGTCCCTGGTACCTGCTAACAGGTGGTTTTTTAGTATCACCTTGGTTGAGGCTCCAAGCAACCTGAGGCGATACCAAAAGGTGACGTGAAACTGACTGGTCAAAAAAGAATCATCTGTGTCATCATTGCTAAAAACAGACCGGGGGGTCCTGGACAAACTAAGGCGTTTTTAAATAGTTATGCCAGCTGTGTTTTTTTTGCTGCCTTCAGCTACTTTTTGGAACTAAGTTTGTCTTCTGGCTGTGGCAACATACACATGCTGAGAATCAAAAACAACCTACGTTTGACAATTGGTGTGTGCGTTGAGTGAGGTCACAACAGTTTTCTGCGGCGTTGCTATGATGACCAGCCACGCTGAGGCGGTACTAGACTCTGCAATGGAAAACGGAGGCGTTGGGACGTCGAGTTGAGACGAGGCGAGCTGTTACCAGCAGTGGAAAAACGTCTTTAGCGTATCCAGCCAACGGAACCCGGTAAATGGAAGCAGGAGATTTCTTTATATAGGCCTTATTGTAGTTTAATGTTATTTTAGAATTTAGCTGTTGTAGTTATGGCTGAGACTTGGACAAGGTCATTACAGAAAAAAATTAAATGAAGAACAACTAAAAGCAAAAGGGAGATCTACACTGTAAAACAAGTCAATCTTGGTCAGGTGTTCAACAAGTGGAGACAATTACGGGATTGTAAATCATTTTAAACACACCCCGAATTGGCCCTCAGGTATGTAATATTTTTCTTTTAGTGCTGTCAAACAATTAAAATATTTAATCGCAATTAATCACACATTTTTACTTATTTTAAATGTCCCTTTAATTTCTTTTAGCCCCATTATTTATTCTCATTTTAATGCTCTTATCAACATGGAAAAGTGGATTGGCTTGCTTTGTGAACATTTTTATTAGGGGTCCAAGCCCGAGGATGCGTGCACCGCAGTAGTCGCAAGGCGAGACGCGGTTCACACAGCAGGGCTGTGGAACCCTATTGTTTTCGTAAGGATTCTTCTTCCTTCTTCTTCTTCATTATTTTTCTTCACCGCATAAAACTGGTGCTGCAGCCTAAACCGTACAGGGTGGCGACGTGCCATTTTCAGGACTGGTCCGAAAGTCCGCAAAGACCTCAGACAAAAAAAATGGGCCCACTTCTACCACTAGGTGGCGCTATAGCAGAGAAAAAATACGTTTAGCCCCATAACTCCCAAACCGTACATCGGAAATTTAAAAACCTTACATCCACGCGTTCCCTGAATCCCACTGAATCTCGTGATATAGGCCACGCCCATTTCCGCCTAGACTTTTATGCGTGAAAAATCGCGATTTATCGAAAAACCTACTTTTTCGAACTCCTCCGAGACGTGCAATGGATCTGCACGAAACTTGGCACATAGCATCTCGAGACCGACCTGACAAAAGATTGCATAAAGATTATTTATAGGATAAAAATTGCGCGTATTACGCGCAAACAAATTTTTGTAGCTAGCTATGAAAACATTGTCTTTGTCATATCTCGGCCACGATAAATGCTATCAAAGCCAAACTTTAGAATATTCTTTGGTATGACCCCCTGAGGCTCTAAAACAAAACTGACGAACATTGGCCACTAGGGGGCGCTACAAATACAAAAAAAGTGTATTTCTCATGAACCGCTCATCCGAATTTTACAAAATTTGACGGATACCATCTAGGCCCACTCCTGAGGCGGTCCTCGCAGTGGGGTAGTGATTGGTGCGCTCCCCGGTCGCTGGGGACGACCGGCGCGGGGA
>NC_045738.1:905235-908341 GCF_008692095.1 Etheostoma spectabile | reverse complement strand
CCGTTGAAACTGCGTGCAGTTCTAGTTTTAAATGTTTTTATTGATAACAACATTGGCATATAGCCTATGTAGTTTTCAATTTCACACCTAACATTTACACTTGGAGCAGTCATTCACACTTGGAGCAAATAATCTCTCCCACAATGTTAACACTGTCTATCGATAAAAGGGTGAAAATAATACTTTAACGAGGGGGCGGAGAATTGGCATCAGCTGTGTGCTTGGCCATCAAGTGGTATTTCAGACTGGACGTGCTGAGATCTTAGCTCAGTTCACAACGACAAAACACACAGATCACTTTGGTCTTGTCAATGGCACCATTTGGCAACTTTTAGTTAAGTAAAATTTCCGTTCAGAATGTTGTTGGCATCTATTTCGGTGTTTCGCGCTTGCCATCCACTCCAAGCGTATTCTTTGGCCGGCTCGCAAGCTCAAACAAGTGTGTGTGGCGTGCCTGTTGTTTTGCTTCTAGTTGAGCTAAATCCAGTGTGGTGTTGTAGTTTTTCTAAACGTTACTAGTTGTTGCAACAGAATGTGAAAAAAACTACAAAGTTTGCTACGCTAAAAAGAACGTTAATCTTGAGATAAAATTGACGCAGTTAAAATGGTTTTGCGTTAACACCGTTAATAACGCGTTTAACTGACAGCACTAGTCTATTTCATTAATAAAATAACTTTACAATGCACAATGTGGTTGTAATCAGTGTTGGTTTCCATGAAATTTGCAATATGAATCCAGGTTATTATTATTTGTTTGCTACAACAAACTGTTTGGCTTGTGACACGGTGACAGTGACACCCAGTCTAGCTAAAGTTACAGTATGCAACACTCAAAATGCACCAATGCATCGGTAACATATTCTCTTATTGTAAATGAGCTCAGTAATATAGTACTGTAAAGAGAAGATACTTACGACAGCAGGTGTGGTAAAAACACTACCGCTGTTATCCAAAGCAGCCGCTAGAATCAACACAGACTTAAAAGTTACAAATAGCCACTTTAAGTCAACTACTGGGTTATGCCAGTTCTGCTCGTATACAGTACATGAACAATTTGTATTATTTCCGGGTAAAACAACACTCCAGCTGAGTGAGGAGGGGCAGTATTCACAGACACTTAAGCCAATCTTACTCCAATTAAGGTGTGTACATGCAGGAATACCCCGGTTACTAAAGGAGTTCTCTAGGTCTGTAACTAGGGTTATGAGAACTTAACCGGGTTGGGGTGTTTACTTGGCATTTGAGAAATTGGGGTATTGCCTCAACTCAAATATTTATATTTTTTTAACTGCATGTAGACGCGCTGATGGAGTATTTTTGTATTCTAAAAATGTTTCACGAATATATATACAAATATATGGCATTTCTGCAATCAAAATAATTTAGTTATATCTCAAATTGGGATAGGTATCACAAGGTACCTCACGATGCGATACATGGCTCACCATACAAATGATATCACAATACAGAAATTGTGAGATAAAGTAGTGATGCTGGGAGCAGGGAAATTTATTTTGAGCGCCTTATTTTATCAATTAAAATGTAGATATTTGGCGCCATAGTATCGATCATCGTATTGCACAAACAACATTGTATTGCACAAATAACGTTTTGCCGTCCGTATCAATATTTTGTTTTACCCATTATCTCAACAGTGCAAATATATGACTGTCTGTGGAAGTATAGTAAGCTATAGTTTAGTGTAACCATCTTGTTAACTCCAGGAGATGTAATGCCCATGAGACAAAGTTAGATTATTTAGACTGCTGTAATATAAAAGCAAATATACTTGTGCATCTACGGGAAACCCAGCCAGTCAGGGAGAGGGAGAAAGAGAGACATGGTGGAGAGAGGCAGGGGAAAGGAGGGTGAGAGGGAAAAAAAGAGAGGCAGGTTGGGTCTGGGGATGAGTGTCTGGTCCCTAAGGGAGGGTGTGTGTGTGTGTGTGTGTGTATACGTTTTTCCGTCATTCTACTCTCACAGCTCAACTCAATAATGATAAATAAGTCAACCTCTCTCCTCCCCTCAACCCCTTTTCCTGTTCCTGTCATACACCCCTCCTCTGTTCATCTACCCCCTCCCCACCCCCCACAACACTCCCAGTGGTAATGAAGCAACAGTAGGTACTAGCTGACAACTGTGCAGAGTTTCATCCATATTCATTCTGCTATAGCAGGCCACCACAGAAAGACCCCTTTTACCTCAAGAGACAAAACTATAGCAATCCCTCCGCTTCTCTCACTTGTATATTTATTAGTCTCACCCCCTACCAAAATTCTACTTATTCAGCAGCAATTGCCCAGCATGCCCAACACTACAGAGAAGACAATATGATATGGAAGCATCAATCGGAGGGTAAATGACGGTGCTGCAAAACGCAGTACAGACTCTCACATTGAGCTGAAATGGAAACACACACACTGCTTCAACATATGTTGAAAGGTTTAAGCCAATGTTTTTTCAAAGGTATCGCCCTTCACTTTACCGGAAGTATTAACAACAGATAAAGCCACTGTGTCTTGAGAAGCTCGAGCTTGTTGTTTTATTGTTCACTTTAACTCACTTTACATTGTCCTTGCTATCTCTTTTTCCTTTTGCTTTTCATCCTGCTGCCCTTATACGCTACTCACACTGCCCGCTCTCCTTGCGTGACCACACAGGCACTGCCTTGCGGTCCACTTTGAAAGAACCAATGAAATGCCTTCTTGCCCCGTTGCGCATACTCTACCCCTCCCGTGTACAAGCCTGAGCTCAATGCGCGTTGTTACCGCATTGCTAACATGTTTGCTTTAAACAAATCGGTCTAATAATACAGTATTAGGTTTTCTTACCAGTGAATTAGACAGGAAATAAAATTGCAGTCCTTTCTCTGCTCTCCTCTGAAGCAGTGGCGCAACGATACTTGTGCATGTCTGTGTGTTGGTCGGAGCCCGGAGGGCAGGGGAAGGGGTTAGACTGAGCCCCGAGGACATGCTAATTTCAAATCTAGCTAGCTTTCAACATTACCAACCTTTCCTTAAAGGAGAAAAGACAGGCACTTATTGCTGAAGTTAAGACCCAGGCCAATCTCTAATTGTCAGTAGCATAATGGCAACATTGATAAATT
>NC_045738.1:902818-905225 GCF_008692095.1 Etheostoma spectabile | reverse complement strand
TCTAACATATTTTAGAACACAACTTTATCATTGGAGACATACATGCCATTTTGTCATACTTTCATACCAACCAAAGTCATAATATTTTATGTTTCTTTTTTTACAGACTAATATGAGAGGGGAAACATAATTCAATAGAAAAAGAGAGGAAAAAAACAAAAGCCAGCAAAAAGGAAAAAAACTATCTATATTTTTCTGGCTGTATTTTTGCTCCATCTACTGTATGTGTATGTCTGGAGGGTCCTAATTGCTGCTGAGGTCAGGCTGCTGAGCAGTAAAGGGTTGTGTTTAATGCAGGTAAGAGTGTGCGTGTGTGCATGTGTGTGTGTGACTGCTCTGCATGCCCTTGACTTGCAGCTGGCAAACAACGCTTTAGGCCTCCACAGCTGCCTCATCATTACTGTTCACAGGGATCCCCTGCCACACACTCACACGCACACACTTGCAGGCACACACAGTGAGAGAGACTTAGTCACAGCTACACAGGCACAAAAACAGACACACGCAGACATACACAGAGACACTCACCCCTTCCCGCAGGCTCCTCATTAAGCCAGTGTAGGCGGCAGCGGGAACGAACCACAGTCCCTCTGGGGAGCCTCTCTTCTCCTCCTGATAGAGAGACATGGAAAAGTCAGTGAGAACGGGTGAGAGGATAGAGGAGGATAGGGTACAAAAGGGGTTGGGGGTGGGGGGGGGCAGTGGAGGACTAGGGTGGGAGTTTGAGAAAGGCAGAGAGATAACATGGAGGAGATGCAAGTAGAGAGGAGTGAGGGAAAGGGCAAGAAAGGACCCAGTAGGGGAGGGTAGAATGGAGCAAGAGGAGCCATGACATCTTGACTCCTTGGTTACCATGTCTATGCTTGAGCATGCTTTCATAACTTTTCAAATTCAACAGATTTGTTTCTTCAATATTGATTTTACTTAGAAACATATAAGTGACTGATAGTCGACCCTGGCATACTAGGCCAATGTAATTCCCCAGTCCTCATTCATGTAGTGGCATGTGTCACGTACAAAATGCATTAAAATGCAACTAGCTAGTGCAAAGTTAGTATTAACTTGCAGTTGAATAAGTAGATTGCATAGTCAATGTCTCTTTTGCAATGCCAAAAACTTTAATTACTTTTTATTTCTGTTGTAATAATACTGTATTTAACTGTTTAACTAATAGTAATAATCAGCCAAAATTCTTATTGTTGGATAACAGTTAATTATTAACATCCCTAATGTGTTACCATTTGACATGTTTTCTGTCGTTGTGTTTGTGTACTTACTGTAATCATCTTTAACAGTTTTACATAAGAGGTAGAAAAGAGAATAATTCAAACTTTCCACAGCTAATCAGCATTTATATGCATTAATCAACCAGCAGAACCGGACTCTGTCTATGCGTGCGTGCGTGCAGAGAGAGAGAGCGAGAGAAAGAGAGAGAGAGCGAGAGAGAACATTTTAGTGTTGTCTTTTTCGTCAATGACATTGCATGTTGATATCACCACAATCAGCGTTTTCTAACGACGGTGTTGTCTCATATTATCGTCAACAAATTCAACACTTGTGGCGTTGAAGTATGGATTTGATTCACAAGGGTATAAGTTAGCAGTAGATTTAATTAACCTGGACCCAGGGTGAGTCTGATGAAAACTGCTGTCTTTGCAGGTTATGTTCTGCCTCTGTTTAGAAGGGGTGAATGTACAGGTCACAGCAACTTAATACAACATAATGTCTAGCTTTCATTTGATTTTTTGTGTGGTCAAATGGCTTTTTATTGAATTTTCTCTTAGCGAAATACTAGACACGGAAAAGCCAGAGTTACATAGCACCTTTTTCCCCCCCAACCTTATTCAACACAACAGTTGCAATGTTCCTGTCAGCTATCCGCTGCCCAAGCCAGTAAACCCCCCCACCGCTGTCCAGAGTGTGTCAAGATCCTGCTGCTGTATGCTGCACCAGCAGTTTGTTTGGCATGTAGTTTTAGTCAGTTTTTAATATCCAATAATGTCCAACTTGCTCCAACATCCAAACCCCAAGTTCATTGGGTACCCAGGAAAACAAGTGTGAAGTAGATTAGATGAACGGTTCATAAGATATTTCACTCTCACACACACACACACACACACACACACACACACACACACACACACCAATTTTAATTTAATAAAGGGAGACGTATCTGTACATATGTACAGTGGGGCTCAAAAGTTTGGGCACCCCAGGTGAAAATTTGTATTAATGTGCTAAAGATGCTAAGAAAAGATGAAAAAAATCTCCAAAAGGCATCAGATGACAGATTAGACATTTGTATAATATTTCACAAAAAGTTAGATTTTATTTTCATCATTTACACTTTCAAAATAAAAGAAAACCTGCAGAGTCTGTAGCATGCACTGCCCCCTTTGGAAAGCTG
>NC_045738.1:902714-902808 GCF_008692095.1 Etheostoma spectabile | reverse complement strand
GTGTCATGGATTGTTCTCAATCATTGTCTAGAAAGACCAGGTGATGTCCATCTTAAGGTTTTAAATGCCCAGACTCATCTGACCTTGTCCCAAC
>NC_045738.1:899383-902704 GCF_008692095.1 Etheostoma spectabile | reverse complement strand
CAGCACCATGGCTTCTTCTAAGCAGTTGTCTAGAAAAATGAAACTGAAAACAGTTGACAAAAACCTCGTCTACGTCCTCACCACAAAAATCAGCATTTGAAGTTTGCAAATGAACATGTAGAAAAGCCTGCTGCACTGTGGAAACAAGTTCTGTGAACCGATGAGGTTAAAATAAAACTTTTTGGCTGGAATGAGCAAAGGTATGTTTGGAGAAGAAAGGGCACAGAATTCAGAATTTAATGAAAAGAACCTCTGTCCAACTGTTAAGCGGGGGGGGGGTCAATCATGCTTTAGGGTTGTAGTGCAGCCAGTGGCACAGGGAACATTTCACGAGTAGAAGGGAAAATGGATTCAATAAAATTTCAGCAAATTTTGGATGCTAACTTGATGCTATCTGTGAAAAAGATAAAGTTAAAGAGAGGATGGCTTCTACAAATGGATAATGATCCTAAACACACCTCAAAATCCACGGTGGATTACTCTGGGCTGGCTACAAGAAGCGTTTCCAAGCTGTGATACTTGCCAAAGGGGGCAGTACAAGGTATTAACTCTGCAGGGTGCCCACACTTTTGCAGACGCCATGTTTTTGTTTTCTATTATTCTGAAAGTGTAAATCACGGAAATAAAATCTAACTTTTTGTGACACATTATACAAATGTCTAATCTGTCATTTGACGCCTTTCGGAAATTTTTTCCATCTTTTCTTGGCTTCTTTATGCACATTAATACAAATTTTTACCAGGGGTGCCCAAACTTTCGAGCCCCACTGTATGTTTGTGTTCCTGTTTGGGGGAAAGGTAACCTGCAGCACGTCAAAGCCAGACACTATATAGTATTAAGTTGTTAGCTTTAGCCTACATTCACCACTACATTCACAAAATCGGGCTGACACAGCACTTTTTATAAGACTCACCCCGGGTCGGGTTAATTAAATATACTGCTAACTTACAACACTAATAACATTACCGTCGCCAAAACACGAATCAAATCCCCAACTTCCCCGTTAACCGTCAAGCCATTAAACTTATATGGAAATTAACACCTCTGCTGAAGTGTTAAATCACGGTCTCTCTCTTTCTCTCCCTCTCTCGCTCTCTCTCTCTCCCTCCCTCTCTCTCTCTCTCTCTCTCTCTCTGCATATTAAGTGGTTTGGGGTCCTTCTGCAAGTTATTTTGGGGTACAATTTGGTTTTGAAGAATTCTACAAGCAGCAATCGGCCCGTTCCAAACAGGCACATTTTCAACGGGCCCTGTACTAGTTAAAACACACCCCATTCCATTGCTACTGTGGCAGGCTTTAGGCTATATATAACCTTGAGGATAAAGACAGCACTGAAGGCTATAGCTAATCATTGTCATTGACTGGTGCTGCAGAAGAAGAGAGGAGAAAAGCGGCTGGCTTTACCTGGGGACACTTAAAGAGCCATTCCACAGTTCTCAAATAAAACAGTTTCTTCTGCCATTAAACAAAAAAGGTGATTCCACCTGTCAAAATGAGTTGACATCCCGTGTTTGGGATTTTTATTAGAAATAATTTTAATAAAAGGTATTGATACTGTTCAAAGAACTTAATATGTTATTTTTGCATTCAGTGAAGGGTTTCAACATCATGTGATGTAAATGATGCCTCAGAGAACTTAATCTGTTTTCTGTGGTCATGTACTATTTCAGTAAGCCTTTTGTTGTTTGTGGTCATGTACTAGTTTAGGAAAAATTTCAACATTTCCATTGTACTTTCCATATGGAAATATAGTCTGATCAGTTTTTGTTTCAACCTTAAAATTATTAATCTAAAATCTAATAAAAGTTCATGTTTCTGTGGTTATAGCTAACTTACTTGAAGGTATCTACAGAAGAGTGACATGACAATGTCATAAAACATTAAAAACAAGTCATAAACGTTTATAACATAACCCTTCTTTTAGTAAGTGTTATTTGGGTTTGTCATGACAAGTTATGGTAAGGGTTCATGTGTCTTGACTGTGTCATGACAGTGTCATGTGTTCATGTTACTCTTATGTAGAAAACTTGAGAATAGAGGCATTAATGCTGCAGGTCATTAACACTGACTAGAAAACCCACCAGACAGCCAATCTGCCAGTCCACCACAGAAATCATAAAGACGTAACTTTACAGATTATATAATTACTGGGTTTTTTAGAGCTATCAATTACTTTACTGAACTGTCATTGACTAAAAAACACATTTAAAAAAAAAAGCCAATCCTCAAACTAAAGCAAGTCTTACAAGAAGCCGGTACTACAAACCTCTAACTAAACACTCTTGACAATAGAGCAAAAGACAAAACTGTCACAGAGCATTCCTGGGTTTATTTTAAAGTGGCAATTCTAAATTAACACACATAAAACCTAGAAGGCACTTTTTAGAAGCAACTTATCGTCACCAAAAAAAGTGTTTAGGGACTATATATAGACGTCTGTCTGTCTGTCTGTCTGTCTGTCTGTCTGTCTGTCTGTGTGTGTGTGTGTGTGTGTGTGGGGGGGGGGGGGGGGGGGTCATAGGAACATAACTGTCTGTGGTTTTAAGAGAGCTCTACCAGTGACACATTTTGGCAGCTTATCAACAATACAATGAGCAGTAAGTCCATGAAAAAGTAAAAGCATCTACTATCTATCCTAAAACTACCATCCATCACAGGGACTATACAACACAAGTAATGTGCGCTCTTCTGTGCTTCAGTTGCCACTTTCTGTACATGTTATAATTGTATTACAGACTTGGAAAGGCCTACAAGCAACACCTTACAGGTGTTTAGTCTTCTTGTTACAAAAGTATGCAGTAGTTTCTCTGTAGTAGGAGAGGCCTCAACTTTTAGAGGTTCATTAACAATTGCTGCTTTCCTGAGATATGAGAATGGGAATGATGAGTAAATAGTAAATAATAATAAGATATGAGAATGATGAATAAATACTAAATAAGTGGAATAATAAGTGGAACCAGTAAACAGGTGCTGTTTAAAGACAGTGTTACTGAGTTATTGCAAAGAATTGAACCTGACACTGTGGGTAAGAAGTCAGCTGTTCAGAGTTCCTGAGTCTGTTGGTTTTGGCGTACTGTGCTCTGTACCGTCTACCAGAGGGGAGAAGCTGGAACAGTTTGTGTACGGGGTGAGATGGGTCTGCTGTGATGTTTTCTGCCCGTTTCCTGACTCTGGAAGAGTATAAGTCATGCACCGATGATCTGTTCTGTTCCGTTGTATTCTGCTCCTGTCCTTTTGGTGGCAGATCCAAACCAGACAGTGATGGACGTGCAGAGGACAGACTGTATGATGACTGAGTAGAAGTGGATCAGCAGCTCCTTA
>NC_045738.1:899130-899373 GCF_008692095.1 Etheostoma spectabile | reverse complement strand
GCTTCCTGAGCTGGCGCAGGAAGTCTATCCTCTGCTGGGCCTTATTGATGATGGTGTCAATGTTAGGCTCCCACTTAGGTCCTGGGATATAGTGGATCCCAGAAACTTGAAGGAGTCCACAGCAGAAACAGGCCTGTTGAGTATGGTGATGGGGGGGAAGAGTGGGGAGGCTCCTTCTGAAGTCCAAGATCATCTCCACAGTTTTGAGCGTGTCAAGCTCAAGGTTGTTCTGACTGCACCAGA
>NC_045738.1:872069-899120 GCF_008692095.1 Etheostoma spectabile | reverse complement strand
GATCCACCTCCCGTCTGTAGGCCGACTCGGATGAGGCCGATGACTATTGTGTCGTCAGCGAACTTCAGGAGTTTAACAGATGGGCCTCCTGGGGTGCAGTTATTGATGTAGAGGTAGAAGAGCAGTGGGGGAAAGCACACACCCCTGGGGGGCGCCAGTGCTGATAGTCTGTGTGGTGGATGTAATGTTCCCAAACCTCACCTGCTGACTCCTGTCAGTCAGGAAGTTTGTGATCCACTGACAGTTGGAGGCTGGCACAGTGAGCTGGGAGAGTTTGGTGCTGTAGATGTTTGGGATGATGGTGTTGAACGCCAAGCTGAAATCCACGTACAGGAACCTTGACCGGTGATCGGTGACAGCGTATGGGTGGGGGAAGGTGATTGACTGAAGTGTGAGTTGGTGTGGGGTAGGGGTGTGACTGTGGGCTTTTCAAACCTACAGTAAAAACCATTCAGCTCGTTAGCCAGTTGGGGGATGGTCTCCTGTAGTTTCTAAGTGTCTGCAGGCCTCTCCAAACTGACCGAGCATCGTTGTTTGTAAAGCCGTTTTCCAGTTTATTAGCACAGCTCCTCTTAGCTGCTTTGATCTCTTTGGTCAATGTGTTCCTGGCCTGGTTATGCAGGACTCTGTCCCACTTCTGAAGGCCTCCTCTTTGGACTGACAAAGCTGCCTGAGTTTAGTTCTGAACCAGGGTTCTTGGTTGTTATATGTGGAGAAGGTTTTAGTTGGCACACACATGTCCTAACAAAAGCGGATGTAAGATGTCACAGTGTCAGTTAGTTATTTTAGTTTCTGCCCGTATGTCACGACAAGATGAACCAGACAGTGATCAGAGAGTCACAAAGTTGTACGTGGGACAGAGCAATAGGAGTCCTTTAATGTATATACCAGTGGTCCAGTGTGTTAGTGTCCCTGGTGGAACACTTAACATGCTGTCTATACTTTGGAAGTTCGTGGCTGAGGTTTGTTCTGTTGAAGTCCCCAAGGACAATGAGCAGGGAGTTAGGATGTTTTTTCTCCACATTAGTTATCTGGTTGGCTCACTAACACAGGCCTAAGGTGGAATGTAGATGGCGACCAGAATTAACGAGGAAAACTCCCGCGGTAAATAAAAGGGTTTGCAGTTTTTGAATACTGACTCTAAGTTGGGGCTCTCCGTGATTTAATCAGCACTGTGTCATCTGTACACCAACCTATTATGCTGGAACATGTACAAAAGAAAAAAGCTTTTTTAATGTCTTGCTAATTTCTCTTTAATTTAGCTTTTGATTTAGATGTTCTTACTGTAACCTACTGGAAAAAAACATTTATACTTTTAAGGTACTTTTCAACAATTGACCCTGAATTCTAAAGGGGAGGTACAGGAATCAGTTAACTATGGCGGTATTGTTTAAGAACACACTGGCCTCCACGGAAAAGAAGCAGAGAAGTCAATTTATCAAGAGCTTCTAGAAGACGCTGATGAGATTCCCTATGGCGTCAGTAGAGTAATAAGTGTAATCAGACGGGGCGATCGATTTTTGAAGGTTATCAATCAGTCTTGTAAACAGAAATCTTACACTTAATCGACTTGCCTGGCTAGATCGAGGTTAACCAGAAATAAATTGGGATCACCTTTTCTAATGAAGTCAAATGAGGACTCCTTCACTTGTAATTTTCAGGGCTGGGGTTCAATTCACTTTAAATTCAATTTAATCAGCATGTCAATTTAAACTCCATTACCTAATGACAGGACAGCACTCAGCTTTATGCACTTCACTCAAGATTGGTCTTTCTCGCTGAAGTAATAAGAAAACGTGTTTTGATCTTTTGGGCATCAGTGTTGTGCTTGATTCACTTCGAGTCATTAACTCAAAACAAAAATGTAATTCTGTGTTAATTACTTAAGAGTTAGGCAAAGACTAATCTTTCTCTGAATGATAATACTAATAAATGGAATTTATATAGTGCTTTTCACAGACTCAAAGTTACTTTACAGGGGAAGTAGAAAACATAACCAATGCAAAACTGAACAAAACAAGACAAAACTAAACAGAACAAGACAAAACAAGATTCAGGCACAGATGAAAAGGGGGGGGCGTAGTGCTACAGAGGTGAAAAGATGATGATTTTTCACTATTTAAAAGCCGTCTCTTGGGGTCTACATAAAGTACATAAAGTGTTATGGGTTAGTTTGTTTTAAGTGCAGTCTGCACATTATTTGAAGAGCAAACTAGAGGTGAGCAAATTCAGTTTGCCATCCTACTATTGTTTGAGGTTTGTATTCATTGTATTTCTCATTACAAGTAATAATATGAATCAACCAATTGATTTAGTGACTGTTTATAATTATTTCATTAGCAGGTCTAGTATGTATGACAGCCATATATATCAATATTGACAGCACTTGTCTGATATTTCATTACTGATCCTGACACACTATGGGACGTTGATTATATCAAAATGCTAAATTCAATACCCTAATTAGACTAAGAACAAGAAGTCAAACAGTCAAGGATACTCTCCCAAAGATTTGGCACAAAGAGTGAGTCAATGATTGTTACATCTCTCTTTTTTGTCTTCATGTGTTTAACTTCCCAACCATAGTCAGGCGGAAGAGACTTATTTAATAAAAGACTCATACCAAATAATAGAAGTATCAGAATTCTGATCAGAAACCTTTATCACATGTCACAGCCTGTCAACTGAAAGAAAGGTAACCTTAAAATGTAAAAGAAAAAAACAATATTCATGCCAGATATGGAACGGCCGCAATCCGTGCCCTTTGTATGAATGCAAGCAAGAGCACAAGTGCACCCATTTCTCACTTATATAGTTTGTGTTTGGCTACATTCAAATGTTTCTTTAGATCAATCAACTACAGTTTTTCTGTCTCTTTAAAAATGGCTCTTCATATTGGCCTCTGTGTTGCATTGTACCTGAGAGGCGATGAGGTAGAGGAACTCCCCGAGTGGTGGCAGCAGGAACTGCTTTATTTTACTATTCTTCAGGTTATCTCTCAACAGGTCTATCAACGTGGATACAGCCTGGAAAGAGAGAGGAGATAGAGTTTTATCAACACTATTTTTTTGTTGCAAAATCAAATAAAAAAAAAAAACTAGACATCATGCTCTATAAAATTTAAAATGTATGCCAAGAAAATGTAAATTTTCAGCTCTCTAAGATGGTGTCAATAACATTTAACTATTTCACACATACATACATACATACATACATACATACATACATACATACACACACACACACACACACACACACACACACATACACACATATACATATATATATATATATATAAAAAATATTTCACAAAAGGTAGTATCCTATTTCTTCATAAGAATGGGGCAAATTGAGATACACAGCTATAAATGATCTAATAAGTGGTTGCTAATATACAATTGAAATGTGCCTTTAGCGCACATACAGGCAAATTTGAACAAAACCCGCCTGATCTCAATTTGGCTAGACAGCCGTCTCACTTTAAACAGGATGTGGGACAAACTCGCACAGAAACTAAAGTTAAAATATCTTTGCTAAAAATCATGTCTGTGCCTGACTACAGAGATATATTATTCCTATGCTGCTTGCTCTACCTTAAAACAACACAATGCAGTTCATCATCGTGCTTTGTGTTTTCACCTTTTTTAACTACCACTTAAGTAAATATTGAACTTGGGAAGATTGCCTTTCCCTTCTTTGCACCCAATACTAATGCAAGAGTTACAGACAACTTTAAAACCTCCATGTTTTATCCCACTGGCCAAATTTTAGTGATGTCTGTGATTGTCCTGAAAGTGGAGGATCATACAAAAACACAACACAGTACAACACAGTACAATTAAGGTAGTAAAACCACCACAAACTACAGTACAAAGTAGTCTCATCATGAGTCAATGGTTGAAGACGTTCTGTATACAGAATAGACTATTTTAAATGTAACTATTGGGGATGAATATTTTCTGTATTTGACCAAAAAAATGACAAAAACTAAAGAGAGGTAATGGTAAAATCAGAAAGGTTAAATAGTGAGGAAGAGGTAGAGTGAGAAAAGAAGAATAAAAGAGGGAATGCATAAAACAAAAAGATCAATGAAGAAAAGAGAGATGCAAAAGGAAATAGGGCAAATGGTTGGAAATGAGGGGGAAAAACCAAATGCATTCTCTCACACACACCCCAAAATACATGTAAGGGGACGAACACACAAATGCATTTATACACAAATGCGTGTATTCCAAGCATTAAATATGTGCACACATTCTTGCAATCATATGCACTTGTAAGTAGTGTACACCACACTCACACACATAGTTAAGTATATGCAGACAGTATTGCTTGCTGGCTGCTTCCTGGCATTAGCATTACTGCCAGCTTTCCCCCTCTGTGATCTGATAAAAGTTCTGCCTCACTTCCCTATCTCCCGCTCTCTTCTACACGCTTTCTATTTCCATCTCTCTCTGTTTTCTGTCTCTTTTTCCTATATTGTTTTTCACTCTACTTGTCTTTTCTCTCCCTGCTCTATTTTGAATTGCCCTCTTATGTATCACATATAATCTCTCACTCTTCCTCCTCTCTCTCACCTACATCTTTCTCTCACATTAGCTTGCACTCACTGTCTCTCACCTTCTGTCTCTCGTTCTTGTTGTAGGGTGAGAAGTGGAAACAGTCTGTTTGTCATGTTCTCTCTTAACATATCTTCCCCTTTCCCAGAAGAGTTATCCATTCCTTTTATTTCTGCCCAAGAACTGTGGTGTATCCTCTTGCTGAGCCATCAGTGAGCATGGTACACTATCAGTTGGCAACTAGAATCCTGATTTGGTGTAAACATTATTGCCTACACAGTTTTAGATTAGGACACAAGCCAATATTTTAGTTAACATTATTTAAACTTATTTACACATAAAATAATAACTTATACTATGTTGTGAGTTAGTGATTGTACATCCGGTATGTACTATATAAGAAACTGCTCTTGGTTTTCTGTCTCTTTCCCACATTATTACTATCCGTTCTTCTTCAATCCATTCCTAAGCTAAACCCGCTAATAACATAAATGGCTGAGTGGATTGGTGAGATTCTGGGGTGTGTTTGAAACAGGTCATGCAGCTGCTCTGAGACAGCGGGTACTGAAATGCATGTGCACGCACACAAAACTATTTTCCCTCCTGGAACACATTATCTCAGCATCAACACTCCCTCAGATCAAATAATGCATATGGATGCACACACAAAAACATAAACATATGCACTTAATTACCATGCATAAACAACACTAATATAATGGCGCAGAGAATCAAAAGACCTCCCAACACAGCACATAGACGTCTCGCACATACAGTACACACAAATATAACACATACAAATAGTGCACATGGGCAGTTACTGTAAGTCTACACTTGGGACAGATGTGTAATGAAAGAAAACAGAGGTTGGCGAATTAACAAGACTATAAAGAAGAAACTGTATATTATTTAACAGTTTATAGAAAACTTATCTCTGCTGAGGTGAGGGAGGAGACTGACATATAAAGCAGTATTGCAGCATTGCAGTCAGAGGTAACTTATCTTTAAGTGCCCAACTTTGCTTAACATTTAAAATTACATGCTAGCTTTGTACTGAGTTGTCCAAAGATCCACCCTTGCAAAATGTATACATGTTCTGAAGTGTCCTGTAGTAGATATGTATGTAAAATGGTAAAACAAGACAAATGCATGGCTCAAATATACATGCAAATTAAGTTAATTAGTTTTGTTAATGTATCAAACAACTAATTCAAGAAATGTTGGACGTGGCTTAGCGCAGTTGGACCATATGTGTATTCATCTCCTAGTTTTGAGTTTTTACATCGCATTAGCAAAATGTCCATAATTCAATTGTTTATTGTCAAAAAGTTGTCAAATTGGAGTACTCAGTTTCTGTTGTGAGTATGACACGTTAAACAAATATTACAACATTTTCTGTGTTGTTTTCACTTTACTTAAAGCAAACAATGACAACTTACAGTGACTTGGGCCTCATAGTAAGTGTTACCGTTTTAAAAATAAATCATCATTTACTATTTTTCAGAACATTCACACTTTGAGTAGTGTCTTACTGGAGCCAGTGTCCTCGGGATGTGTGTTCCTAAAGATTGCTGTGAGCTTTAGAATGCTTTAAGACTCCATATCCCCATGAAACACCATGCACAGTGGAAGCTTTACCAGCTAAACCGCTATTAAAGCCACAGAAAACTTTATAAGATGATGATAAGTTAAGCACAGCTTCCCTACGTTGCATAAGAAAAGCAGCAAGCTTGCATTAGTAACATTGACCCAGAAAATGTTATTCTCATTTAATTCTATTCGAATAGAGACAGAAAGATATATCAGAAGGTGGACAGACGGAAAAGAGATAGTGAGACGGAAAGGGGGACAGACAGTGTGTACGTGCATGTGTGTGTGCATGTTTTGTTTTTGTTTGTTGTTGTTTTTTGGGAGGGGGGGATATCGGAGTTACCATGGTAACTAAGCCCAGCCCTAACACTCCGCAATCAGCAGGACTGCAGCAGGAGAACCCCTGCTGAGACAACACACACAATGTGTGTGAAAATGCAATTATGTGCTGTTTTATTGGTCATCTGTAAGCATCACTATAACATGTGAATATACACAAACATAACATTTGCATGCATACACACAAAAAAATAGGAAAACAGAAAACACAAACGTGACCCACACACACACACACACACACACACACAAAACCCCTGCTGAGTCTGTATGGGCACACACAGTTAAAGAAATAAAGACACATAGGCGCAAATCCTTTTCTTAACAATTTGTCATCCTACGGTAGCTGGGGTAGCAGGAAGGTAAGGAGGGTAGCAAAAAAATGTTCCGCCATTTGTCTTCAACAACAAGAGCACCGAAAAAACACTGCTATGCCACAGTCGGCCATTTTGTAAATTGCCGTGACGACTCCGTAGCAGTAAACTGTCAGAACAAGTGGAGAAAGAGAAGAAAAAGACAAACCAGGAAAGAGAACAAATGTGGGGTTAGATCTAAGGGACAAAGACGAGTAGAGAGACAGGAAAAAGCTCTTTAGTTCTGTTTTGGATCAAATAAGAAAGAGAGGCTCAATCTCACTTCCATACAACACTGCTTTTACGTTGAATTAGTTTACCACCACTTGGTTTGAATGTGTGTGTGTGTGTGTGTGTGTGTGTGTGTGTGTGTGTGTGTGTGTGTGTGTGTGTGTGTGTGTGTGTGTGTGTGTGTCAGTAAAATATCTAAATAGTCTATGAAGTGTGTCTCATTACCTTACAGCACTTTCTTAAATGTGATTATGGATATTAGAATGCTAACTATGTACTTTCAGTTTTCAGTTAATTAAGAACACCTAGATACAATTAAAGCAGTCTAATAGTCAAGTCAATTTTATTTATACAACTCAATTACACAAATCACAAATTAAGGGGCTTTACAATTTCTATCAGTCCTGGGGGAGGGATCCCTCATCTGTTGCTCTTCCTGAGGTATCTTCCATTCCCTCCCCCCACCCCCCATTAAAGGGTTTTTTGAGTTCTCCTTACACAAATCAAGGTCTAAAAATAGAGACTGTTGTATGCTGTACAGAAAGCCTCTTGAGACAAATTTTGCATATTGGGTTATATAAATAAAATTATACACTATTCAAATACATTAGTTTTAGCAATAATCTATATATTATATATATATACACACACACACACACACACACACACACACAATGTACAGCACTTACACTTTACTATTACTCTTACTATGATAATGCTGATTTTGTTAGTATCATATAGTTAAGAATTTAAAAGGTAGCATATGTAAATAAAAACAAATAAACGGTATTATAAACGCAAAATGTAAAACTAAATCTGCAAAAGACCTGTAGCTACATAAATAGTTACCACAAAGTTTACACTAGCATTACAACCAACAACTTCCTGTTATATTATCATAAGGTGGATCTCTGCATGTAATCATTTTACCTCATATTACCATACATTGTATGATTACAAAGCACACGATTTTAGAACTGATTTTATCAAAGTGTAAAATAAAACAAACATTTCGGAATAATGAATTGTATAAGCAAAGCACAACCCAGTAAAAGCCAAAAAGACTGTGTGTGTGTGCGATGAAAGAAAGAAAAAAGAAAGAAAGAAAAAAGTGTTTTCCTCTCTGAGGCTAATAAAAGACTTCTTGCCTTGTAGGTTTTCAATGCCACCTGCTGATATCCAATAGTACTATAAGCGTATAAGGTACTAGTAGGGACAGAACATGTATTCCCATCCACATCTGGTTAGTTCCCCTTCATGTTGGGCGTAAAGTTTTAATTATTGGGATATGCCCCTTAACAAGACAAAACCAGGGATAACAATCAAACAAAAATTACATATCTACAATACAATCACAAAAAAATATAAGCAGGACTTATTGTAAATTAAGACAAACACTATACATACTGTGTGCAGTATTGCACTTACTGTTCTTATGTTTTACGTTCTAATGCATAAATGGGCATTCATACTCTGTCCTTCTGCTGGTATGTACTGTCACCTCATGGTGTAAACCGGTACTGCAGGTTGTAGGTCCTCAAAATGTTTTGCAATGGTTTGCAAACTCCATCTATTCATCCATACATTATGTGTAAGCATTTATCTTATAGAATCGCAGGGGTTTGGAGCCGATCTTAGCTGACATTGGGCAGGAAGCACGGTACACCTTGGACAGGTTGCCAGGCAATCACAGCCTGACACATAGATACAGTAGATAGAGACAGACACCCATTCACATCACATTAACACCTATGAGCAATTTAAAGTCAACAACCAATAACCTAACAACTGGGAAGGAAGCCGGAAGACCCAGAGAAAAAAAGGAAATAATAAAAGAGAAAAGAGAGAGAAAATGCTAATAAATAAAAACAAACAATAATAGTAAGGTGCTTGAGCTTCCTTCCTTATTCACAAATCAATTAATCAATAAACTGGGATGAGAGGGACTTTGCTACCATAGCTCCATCGCCAGATCACTACTGCGCTGACTCTGGCTCTAAAAAGATGGAGGCGCCTGTATTCTGGATATTTTAGCCTCACTTTTATAAATGTAAATGTGCTGTATTTATATAGCGCTTTTCTAGTCTTAACGACTACTCAAAGCGCTTTTACATCATACAGGATACATTCACCATTCACACACATTCATACACTGTGGCCGAGGCTGCCGTACAAGGTGCCACCTGCTCATCAGATATACACTCATACACATTCACACACCGATGCGCAGCACCGGGGGCAACTCGGGGTTCAGCATCTTGCCCAAGGACACTTCGACATGGGCAAGGGATCTAACCACCAACCTTCCGATTGGCAGGCAACCGCTCCACCACTGAGCCACAGCCGCCCCATATGTACAGTGGGAGGAAGTGGACAATCTTTACAGATTACAGTCTATGGTGGGTGTATTGGTATAAGACAATAAGCCTTTATCAACACATCAAGATGCCCTGATAAATGCTATGAATATAATAGTAACAGAGCAGTAGTATATGGGACCTCTGTGTGTGTGTGTGTGTGTGTGTGTGTGTGTGTGTGTGTGTGTGTGTGTGTGTGTGTGTGTGTGTGTGTGCGTTTGTGCATGTGTATTTGTATTTGTGTGTGTGTGCATGTGCATTCCAGACCTCAGAAACAAGACTGTCCTCTTCCAGTTCAGTACAGTGCAGAGCCAGTAGACCCATAACTCTGAGAACCTTGCTCCGTCTGGAAAACATTTTTTTAAATTTTCATTTAATGAAAAGCTTTCTTTCCAAAAGTTACACCGCTGATGCTTGAAAAGTTGAAATGTTTGGGTATTCTGCAATATAACATCACCGGTCTCTCTTCATCTGTTCAAGAATGTACTGTAGCGAGCTACAAAGTGTAAACTGTACCCAGCATGCCATTTGGCGGTGAAACAGTTAACAGGAGTCATCTCTCAATTCACTACGCAGTGTGTAAATAACGCACTACTAATAAATAAGTCTTTTAGATCTCAAAAGCTCACACTCAACGCTGCACTTCCTTGGATCCTTAGCACTCCGCCAAGTGTGAAGGCGATTGGATGAACAGTTGTCGAGAAAATGGACAGACTGACAGAGACTTCCATTTTAGATGTGAAAATTGTTGATTTTCTCTTTGCATATCAACACAGGACTATCCAAAATAGTATGTTCAATCACTAACACGTAAAACATCATAACATCAACATAACCGCATCCTGGGTATCCAAGTCTTAATTGCTTCTAGTTCAGCTCCACCAATAATTATTTGTTTTTATTTCTACTGTGTATCAGCAGTAAACACTGCATTACTTATGCTCCCTGGCTAAAAGACAAAATACATACAGAATGTACTTACACATCCCAGTTAGGAGCTTGTTGTAATTGCTGGGTCAATACTGGAAGCTGAATGAAGGAAGAAGTAGATTTTAGAGACAAATTTCGAGAGATAGAAAAAAGTCACATACAATTAAGATCCTAACATATATAAAAAATGATACTACATGACAGCAAAACATGGGTTTGAGATTCATCATACGTTTTAATAAACTTAATTAAATTCAAATAAAATGGGCTATGTTTGTAAAAATTGTACAGATGAGCGATATGGACAAAACAATTATTACACCATTTAATAATGTAGCAGTACTGATATGTCTTAAAAGTAGTCAGAATCCCAAAAATATTTTGAGTTGATGTTTTTAGGTTTTATTATTAAGTGAATGTTAAAAAATATATGTTTGGAGGTATTTTATGTTCAAAGTCAGACAAAAAAAAGAGAAGTAATTTTTTTTTATCCTTGAATAATTGTATAGGACTATGTCCTTGTCACTGCACAAATGACTCCCCCTTGACTAATGACTAGCTGGAAGCAATAGCTGGAAGCAACAGCAAGAACCTTGCGCATGTAAAATGTTCCTGGTGTAGCTCTTTGCTGACACATGTGATTAGCAAATGTGTCAGAAAGGGAGCACAAGGACTGAGGATTAAGGAAAACAAAAATTATTATAATACTGTATGTGTTTACAGTGTACACACCCAAATGGGAAAAACTAGAGCCTGTTTTCACCTGGTATTAAAATCCGATCTGAGTGATCCAATCCCAAGTGGACAGCTCGTCGACTGGACAAGTACATGTGTTTCCACCTGGCAGTATAACTTGACTGAACACACTCAGATCTAACTTCCCCTGCTCTATATGTTTGCATATAGGCTGGTTGTGTGTGAGCATGTATAAATGCCAGGTGTTATCCCCACATAAATCATACACTAGAAACGTGTGATGACTGACGTAAATGAAAAGGTGTTGTCTGTGTGCCAACACAGGGATGTCTATTGACGGGTGCCAGCACCTGTGCAGGGGAGAAAGACCTTTTTAAAAGTCTCAGTGTGTTCAGCTCTCACGAAGTTTGTAGCTTTTAAGTGATTGTCTGTTTAGTTTCTGTATTTCTGTTTTCTTTTAAGTTTCACGTTCACTTGTAAGAGTTGTCTTATTAAGTTACTGCCGATGAAGAACATTTCCGGAATTTGCTGCTTCATAATAAAAGCTTTTACATAATAAAATCACAGGGGAGTTTTATTGTGAATAATTTATAATTCACTCCCAATGGTTTCTTTGACATGAGAAATACTTTGAATGAGTATGTAGTTCCATTCACAGTTGAGTAGGTGGTCCTTAATTTGGCCCAGGACACATATGCATGCACACTGCTACAAGAATGTGCCCATATGTGGCCACAGTGGCCCGGACAACCTTCAAATGTGGTCTGAGTGATTGGATCTCAATCAATGCGGTGCACCTGTACTTAGATCCGATCACTCAGATCGGTTTTAATACCAGGTCATGGATCCAATATTTTAACAGAAAATGCGTGTTTTCCTACCAGTGTTGAGTTCATCAGCCTGTTAGCAATAACTTTGTGTCCAACCACACAGCAGAGGTAGCACAGCAGGTTAAGTCTTGAGCGAGCGGCTGTGGAGTGAGGAGAAGGAGCAGCAGAGGGGTTCTGTTCTTCAAGGGATGAACAAAGCTGTAACAGGAAGAAAGTCCATTCTTCATCACTGAGGGAGTGCAGCTTCTGAACTGGAAGAGGAGAGAAAAAGTCAGTCTCAAGACAGATTTGGGCCAAAAATAAACTTAGTACCAACCTGAATATGATGGTACACAAAGGGTCTTGGGATCAAATCGCACAGGAGGACTCTTAAGAATCTGGTAAACAGAAAGAGAACACAACCTAGTAAGCATCCGTATGAGCTGTCTAATCTCCATATCACAATTTGAATGTAGCTATTTCTTTATGACCTAGGTACTATGTTCCATTTAATTTGGTATCCAAGCATTTTCATTACAGGGAATAATTTAGATAAAACTTTAAAACCCAGTTTTCAGAAATATTGTTTAACTCAAACAATTTAATTGTAAAAGGAGGTTAAAGAGAAAGGCTCTTTAGAATGACAATTACTAGTGAAGATCATTATCTGTGAAGATCATATATTTGATCAAAGTCAAATAGACTGTATGTAGTTTAAGTATCTGTGTCCAATAATAATGTATGTCTGTACCTTGGGGTTGTCCATTACTGGGGTGACAGTCAGATCAAAGTCAGTATGAAGAAGAGCTTTCACACAGGATATGATGTCAGTATCAGTACTGGTCTTGGCGAAGGGGAAACAAAAGAAAGAAGAGTCAACCTCAGCAGAAGAAGAGTGACGTTCACCAGGCACACCAGTAGATGGAAGCAGAGGATACCATGTCTTTCACGTTAGACATATAAATTAATGAATATATTTAGTGTGAATAGGTTTATGCATGGTAACTAAGTTGCCATTTTACCAGTTACTAATATTTTTAATCCGTGTTGTTTTAATTTTGCACTGTGAAGCACACTGGGCTGCATGTTGGCATGAAAGGTGCTATCTAAATAAAGTTGAGTTGAATTATATTAGCATGAACCACTCGTCTCTGCTGTGTACATTTTCTTGCAGATTTCAGAGTAAACAGTATAGTGGCAGTAACCTGGGGAGCAGGGGTCAGGTTCGGAGAGTCTGAGATACTGCAGCTTCTCCTTGAGTTAGCACAGGAGCTAGGAAAAAAAAAGAAAAAAAAAGAATGAAAACAAATTGCTAGCTGCTTATAGTGAGGACATTGGATATATGAGCATGAGGCTGATACCATTATCTTAATTGGTAGAGTATAATATTGCTAAGGATAGATGTGTTACCACTGGGCCCACTTATTCTAAATTTACAGTGCTGTATTACACTATTATCCTGTAGAATATTTGCAGATCTGTATATCTTATATAAGAGTTTGGATAGAGTTGAACTTTTAATATTTACTTTGAATATTTTAAGATTCACATTTTCTTCAGAAAGAACAAATGAATGAGGCCATCAATTAGCTAAGGGTAAAACAAGTAGACAACCCTGGCAGAACAGTTATAACCGAGGCAAACCCTGGCATAACAGATGGACAGGCAGCAGGTAGACTAATCTGAATACCTGAGAAGAAAAATGGCTTCAGTGTTGTCCTCATCCATACCACTCTTTGGCCTGAGCTCTGATACGTTATCTGAAGAAGGAAGCACCAAAAATACGAAATCCAATTTTCTAGGGTACATTATGACACATATGTCACAGACACATGCCTAGTAAAGGCCACACAGGTAAAAGGTGGAGCATGCATTTTAATCAGATGTTTGCAGCTTAAGGGAAAGGACTAGAACATAGAACAGAATTGGCTAATCTAGAAAACCAGATTACTACAGCCATGTTTATACAACTGGTATGGTTAACCAAAACAGAAAAAAAGGTTGTAAAAAATGAAACATGTAGTAAATATCCTATGTTTATGCAGTAAAAAGTTTGCTGATCATGCCTGTTGTGACTGTCATTTCAACAATATCAAGTAGCAATTTCTCAATGTTGCTGCTGAAAACCAGCCTTGCATAGAAGTATAATGATAGTGGTGTAGATCATGTTTCAAAATGACAGCCTGTAGCGGCCTAGTATTAAACTCCCATATCAAGCCTTAAACACATAAAAAATGACATCTGAATGTCTTACCTTGTATGAATGACTTATTGGGTTGCAGTGTGTGAAACATCTGGGCACCAGTTTGCTTGGATTCATCTTCCGTCTTTGCCTCCTCCTCTCCTCTCTCCATTCCCATCTTTCTATCCAACTCCTGGCTGCTCACTAAGGCTCCACAGGTGTGTCTGACAGCTTGTTGGCAATCTGTCCTCCTGTCAGATGGACTATGAATTGTTGCAGAATGGCTGTTGGGAAACTTGTCTGCATTTCCTGGAGGGTAAGGGTCAGGGATCCTTGTTTGTCTGTGAATGTATTGGAAGAAAAAAAATATTTGTTTGTACTGCTGAATTGTATTGCATGAAAGGTGTTTTAAAACGCGTAGCTTCTCCCATTGAATTAAAGGCCGTGACACACCAACCCGATAATCGGCCGTCAGGCAGTCAGGCGAGGTTGGTGACTTGAGTCTGTTCCGTGTGTTCCATGCCATCGTCCGGAGGGGCCGTCGTCCTTGATTTTGGCCGACCTGACATGCTCAGTCGGCAGTCGGACTCAAATGACCAATCTGATTGGTGGAGTGCAAACCCGGAAACGAGGAGTGGGATGAGCGTGACTAGAGTCTCTCTAAATCTGACGAAAATCTTTAAACTGAACTGTGTCAATCTGAAATGAAGACAGATTCAGCAACTGCATGGCCTATTTCTCGCTTAAAATGTTTTTGGAAACACGTTTCAGTGAACTATTTTAGTAAAATATGAGCTTGTATTCTGAACAAACCGACATGACAGTCTGGCTTTGAATTCCCGGAGAAACCAGACCCATGTGACTAGTTTGTCCAATCTGCTGCCGGTTTTAATTTATGGGCCACAATACAGATTAGCGCCGCCTGCTGTTACGGAGATGTATTACGTCTCGTCGCTTTGGTGCGTTCCAAGGCACTTTTTTGACCAACTCAGGGACACTGATCTGCCTTTTCTGCTGAGGCTTGGCAGTCGGGTTGGTGTGTCAGGCTTTAACTACATTTTGCCGTCTACCATTAACGTGTGCATTACTACTAACAAATCTGGCTGCAACAAAATGTCACTAGGAGATGTAAAATAAAAACAAATAATACTATATCAACACACCTCAAGCTTTTTGAACCAACCCCCTCACAGCTCCTTTTTTCCTCCAAATTCCGTTCTTCATACTCCTCTTCCTCTTCTCCCTCCATTAGTACTTGTGTCCAGAAAGGGTGGTCCAACAACTCTGGCCAGCCCATCCTAATGAACGAAAAAACTAAACATTAAGACACAGAAATGTGATACCAAGCTAAACATGCAATTAACATTAGCAGTCTGAAGTAATTAAATGTTGCAGTTAAGTAAATTGCACTCTCTGCTTCTTTTTTTCTATTTAATGTTGCACACTTCTTTTTAATGTGCAGTACACATAAAAGCTACTGTGTTAAGTTATTGTGTATTATAAATAATACACAATAACGCCAGCAGCATTGTGATGTTAAAATATTATATGTAAGATACCTTAAGGACAATTAAGCAACAACCTGCAACCTGCTCCCTGTAACCATTAGAGCGTGTTTAAAACGGACCTCTTATCTGGGTTTTTGTTGAGCAAGCCTTTCAGAAGATTCTGGAAGTCCTCGCTGGGAGGACCAGCTGTAAACACTGCAATAAAAAACACAGAAGATAACTTCATTAATAATAAATTAAAAAACTACTCTGTAATAAAAAGTATTTCTATCAAACCTGTGTGCCACCATGTTTGCGTATGTGAGTCACCTGTCTGTCTGGGAGTGGGTGGTTCCTGATGTAAAATCATCTCTGTCATTTCTGTGTAGCTATCAGAATAGAATGGAGGTTTACCTGGGAAGCAAAAGCAGTTTGTTAATCTTTACAACACAGTATATTATACTGTTTATATGTATCATATGAAAGTGTGTGTGTGTGTGTGTGTGTGTGTGTACCAGTATACATGTAGTAGAGTGTACAACCCAGAGCCCAGAAATCAGAGCTCATGTTGGTTTCTGATCCCTGCAAAACCTCTGGAGCTTTGTAAGTTGGAGGACCTGAAATAATAAATTTAAAAAAATTAAATAAATAAAAAAAGACAGGCATCCTTGTCATAAACAAAGTAAATTTTTGATGTAGATTTAAAGCCGAACATCTAAAAATCCTTGGTTCCAAACTGTACATTTTACAACCTTTCATATTCTTGGTCATCATGTGGTAACTTGTGAAGAATAGTCAATATGTTGGCTAATTTTAAACCAATTATTTAAAATTACTGATTAATTATCATACAGTACACTCTGGTACACACAGTAGAACATATCCTCAGCTTTTAGTTTGATCACCATGTCATAACTACAGCTTTTCTATTCCATCACCTTTTTCACCCTCATATGCCCCTTGTCCTTCAGAATTCATCCACATAAGAGTTATATTTGTTATAATCTAAAATAGGTCTCTAATTTGTTGCCCACCGAGCCATTCTTCAGATGGCCACAAGTCTTTCTCTGCATGATTTTCAACCCTGTCTGTCCCATAAAATCCCTGCCTGCCTGTTCATGTTACCCCCTGCCATCAATAAGTTTCCTTCAGCATGTATAAGCTATGTCCCAATTCAACTAGATCCATCAAAACGTTTTACATTTTTGGATTCCTGTTAGCTAATCTACTGGCCAGCTTTTCCATCAACAATGCAGTTTATATAGAAACTGACACAATTAAAAAAATAGTTATCTGACCATGTAATATTTTCCTTGTGTTGTCAAAGTTCTCCTTGTTATCTCCTTCCTCAGCCTCCTCAGATGTAGAGAGCAAGGTAAAGAAATCCTCCAGTGTCTCTCCATCTGCCTTGGACAGACAGAAGTTACCAAACTTCAGAGTGCCACTACCATCCAGTAGGATCTATGGGCAATAAAAGAGTTACTAAACAGTATATAATAAAAATCATAATTTTGCTGTTATATTGTTAGTCATATATACACATTAATGCAGAGGCAAACCTTAGCAGGGGTCAAGTCAGAGAAAATGATTCCTAATTCATGGATGTATTTCAGTCCTTTGACCAAGTCCCATCCAAATCTCCTCACCACATCTTCTGACAGACATCCATCATGACCAATTACAGACTCCAGGGAACCACCTGATAGATGGACAGACATATATATATATATATATATATATATATCTATATATATATATATATATATATAAGAGAATATAAGGGTATTTATTTACCATTTGTGAAATGTTTATCAGTTTCAAGCTGCTTCAATGCCTTTCTAATGGCATATCATTGCTTATTAGTTGTGCCAGAAATAATTACTGACCTGTACAGAGCTCAACTACCAACCAGAGGTGGTTACTTGTCTCATACCATTCATAGAAGCATACTATGTTGGGATGATCCAGATCTTGACTGAGACGTACCTAACAGACAGAAACAAGACAAAATTTAATTTGTACTGTAGGTATTCATCAAATTCTATATTCAGGACACATGACAAAATGGCCCATAGCACAATACAAAACTTGCTAAAGACAGAAAAGTACAAGACAAAACACATACAATAAGAAACAATTGTGACAGCCAGAGTTCCAAAATACACAGAAAGAGTGTTCAGATATTAGCATAAAGACTAAAATGCCAATGATTCCACAATTTTGACGTGAACCTAACCAGACTCATAGCAGGGCTCACTGGTGTTGCAATTATACTGTTAAATGACTCAGTTAATCTCCACATACATCTGTACATGAGAGTCCTGAGTACAGCAGGACAGGACACCAATACTTACAAATATTTGGCTTGCACTGCTCCAGTGTGGCAAATTTAAGCAGCAGCCTCATACCATCATTGTATGCCACATTGAGTTTCTGCACACTGCATTTTTTATAGCGCCATCACAAGTGAGCAGTATACATTGGGGTGCAAAAAGCTTTAAAAAGTGTGGTCTTAACAGACAATGAACACATACTAAATTTGCAATTCAGCATTTTATCTTGTCCATACATCATACAGTATGTCATATGAATGTCCCTATCATCAAACAAGTCATCAGTTATATAGTTAAAGTATAAGTATTTGACCTCATCACACACTTTAAGGGCAGTACCAGACAGAAAGAAAGCATGAAATGACAATTTATTGTCCTCCCTGGTTCATCATCATAATATTACTCTTCAAAATCTGAAATTTGGGAAACTGATAAAACTGAAAATAGGGCCTAAAACTCTGAGGTCTAAAGATAATGTATACAGTTTTTATTTTTACTCATAACAGCTTAGCAGAATTTTAAGTCAATATAACTCTTTGATTCCAGGTCTCTTCCACCTGCATAAAACCATTTCTAAAACATCTAAACTAATTCACTAAAAAACATGAAAATGTAACAGGTGTCTTAATATAAAATACAGTTTAAAAAACTATACATGGTTAGTGATCGCAGGCCTCTTGGCTTTGTCGGCGCAGATGATGGCCACATAGTTGAGATTGCCCTTCCTTCTCCCTTTGTAGACAACAGAGCTACTGCCTGCCCCAAGTTCTTCATACAGGATGAAGTTCTCCATCCACTGCGGAAAAGAAATAAAAGGTCTAAAGTCATAATCATTAGACATGTTCAGAAAGCTAAAGAGAGAGAGATAGTTTGTTATCAATGAGGATAAGAAGCAGAAAAATATCAGACATGAAACCAAACTGTAGTTTATGATCTTACCTTTATCATAAATGTTGCACATTTGCTTTAATGTTATCCACTCCAACAGAAGAAACGTAATAAATATATTGTTAATAAGTATCTATAGTTCATACAATTATTATATCCTGAAACCTATTCAAGTTGTCGTTAAGTTGTAGGCTAACATTATTTTCAACAACTGACGCTAGATGCAATATAAAATGGCTCACGTGAACGTTGCCTGCAAAATGTACCCGCTGATGATTAACGTTAATTAGCTAGCGCGAAACACCTGGCACATGTGACGACTTCATTTTGAGCGAAAAGAAAATTGTCATTGCGTGGACGAGTTTTTACTTTCATCCAGCTAGATAGACAATATAGCTATTACAACTTTATTCGCATGTTTGAAGTACATAGTTAACTTTTAGATGGTGAATTGTATATTGAGCGTTAACGTTAGCTTAAACTGTCACGTTAGAAGCAACGGTTGGCTTGTATTGTAACGTTAACGTTATGTGGCGCGACACAGCAGTCAGGTTTGTTGGTTTCACAAGGCAGCAATTAACTGCAGCACCTAAAAGGAAACGTTGTTAAATTACATAAAAACCGCCTGCAACTAGCTATAATAAGAGACCCAAAATACGGTTAATAATGTGTTTGCTATTCCTCACACTTTTAAAGATTTCCTTAAAACCTCTTACCTCTTCAACGACCCGCTGTTTGATAGCGGAAGCGTGATGGACCACGTATATTTTAACTGGAAAAGGGAATTCTGGAGTCCTTCACATAAAATAAAAACTAAATATACACAACAAAGTCATTACATTTATACAAAGAAGTGTTTTGCCTTTATCAAATATATTCACATTCATATGATTATAGGAAGAGGTTAGCTGTATTGTAAAATTAGTGTTAATTTCTAACTTGACCACCTCCACATGGTACATTCTTGCGTCGCTAGGATACAAGAGTGCACACAACAGCCAGCGCATGGCCAAGCGCATGGAAGACGCCTGTATATGACTGAATATGACTGTATGGCATTTAAGTATATTAAATTAATGAATCTAAATCTGAAATGTAAATTATAAATAAAAATATTTACCTATTTAGGAGCTCTTGAATTTTCTGTTTTCTTCAAAAGTCTTTTTCAGTATAGAGTTTCAGCCCGCCCAACTGGAGATGTTGTATAACAAGCAACTACACTTAATATAGCCTACTGTAGGCTTGCAGAGTCCTGCTTGATCTGTCATTGGGCAAAAAAAACCTTACTGAGTGCGTATGGATGGAAACAGTAGAAATGCTGTCAGTGCACATGACAATAAACTTCCATAACCTGTAAAGTTAACTAAAGATGCTAATACCATTTCCCGAGAACGCAAGTATTCTACAAAATAAAAGCCAGAAATAAATTCAATTAAAAAGGGAAAAAAACAACAACTTTGATAACAATTTACTGTATCTACAACTTCTACAAAATTGCAGAAATACATACAAAAATGTAATGAACACAAATTTCAAAAGTAGGCTGTTACAATGACTGGTGACATTGCCCTTTTCTGTGTGGTGATCGCCTGCCACAGCAAGAATACTGAAATGTATCAAGAATATAGCCTATAGCTTTTTTGTTGACCAGAATTACACAAATAAATTGATATCTTAAGCTGACCAGCAAAGCGACCACTGAGGCAACAATTTAGGTCTCCTGTTCAATTCATTGTGTTAGTTGGACAATAAAAAAACAAAGACACATGACTGACACACAGATAGTGTCATTATTTACTGGAAAGTGGAAAAATTTCAGACCTTGCTTGTCAGTGGTTATGTTTTTAGTTGGAAAATATACTGTAAATAATGACATTTCCTTTACTTTTATGTTTAATAGGAGTTTCTAATGCTTAAGCTCAGTAAATGTGGCACTGTACAAATAATTGAACGAAACACATATTGTATCTTCAACGATTAAAAAGATTTCTATCATATTATAATAGTTATTTTCCATATCTGTTCTGCCACTTTGAATGCACTGTATAGGCAAGCAGAACATTTACAAACTAACTTTTAGGGTATCTATTTAATGTATGCAACATTTGGTCTATACAGATTAATATGTGTATGGTAAGCAAAAATATCCACTAAAATTGAAAAATAATGTAACATTAATGTCATTTATTTTGAAAATACTCACACCGGATGTAGATCCCCATTATTTCTACCTTCAGCTCTACTCAAAAGCTTTGTTTCCATCTAGCAATTTAGTCACACCTGCGAAGGAAGTAAAAAAAAACTGTTGAAGTTTAGTGAACATGCAGGGGCTTACTCTGAATTACACCTTCCGTATTAGTCCGTTAACTTGGCTGGTTTCCCGCTTAATTGTGGCTTGATATTCTGACACCGGTCTTGTGTCGAAGTGTGTTTCCCGTGGGGTGGGGGTGCCTCCGTGGTTGGGGGTAGGACTAATGTTAGGTCATTAGGCGTGGCAGAGATAACTAGTTGGGGTTTGGGTTACGTTTGGAGTGAAGTTAGGCATCTCAGAAGATGAGTGGTTGTGCTTAGGGATACAGTAAAGTTCAGGTTAATAAAAGGGGGCCCACATATCCACAGGGGAACATACTTCAACACAACACCGGGTCGCGTGGTAGCATTTTAGGACCTACCACATTGTCAGAGAGCGAGCAGGGTCGCACTGAGTGGACCGCTAGTAGTCTGTAGCTCGTCGCCAAACAGAGAAAGCTGAATTATTGTGCCTCTTCAGGGAAGTCTGCGCGACCTACCAAAGCGGTAAGAAGTATTTTGAGTTTGTGAACGTCTCAGATTTAAAGTTTGATGATCATGTGGGATAACGTTACTAGAGCAGGTGCAGAGTGCCACACGGTTTGGTAACTGCATGGTGATTATGACTAAGTTGTAACGCATTGTAAGAACAGTTCTAACGTTCTAACGTTAAAACTTTACGGCATCCCCCATATCCCCCATTGAGTCTTACGTCTTAGCAAACTTGATTCCAACATAACGTTTTACACTTTGGAATGTGTGGACACTGTACCTCATTTACATTAAATTATGCCTAATTTTTGAGTTAAATTAGCAGAAATTCTAGTAGTATTAAATGGTTAAGATGACCCGGGTAGCCCAAATTAGTGATCATCAATATTTATTTTAGGGTTTGCATGTTCATTTTGGGGAAATTTGATTGAAAGAAACCCATCCTTCTAAAAAAAAAAAAAAAATTGTCAAATTTGACCACATGACAACACGAGGGTTAAACCAATCCCCATCAGTGAAAGTAGCAGCGCCTACCTCTGTTTTCTGCCCACACTTTGTCCGACTCAGAAAGTGAAAATGTTCAGCCTTGTGAGTTTGTCCCAGCAGCTGGTGGGCACATTTTAATAAGATTGATTTCAGATTAGTTAATCTAATCCTATCAGAACTAAACCTGCTTCCACTCATTAAAAGGGACTCAATAAGCAGTCTGACTGGAGATGATTACAGCTACCATCAGAACAAACTTTTGACACTATGCATTGTGTTTAAAAACTAAAAAAAAAAAAAAAAATATATATATATATATCCTGCATTGATTTATTCAGATTTCCCTTTACAATCATTACCAATATAGGAAGAAAACTGAGATAATGAGCCTCAGGCCAATAAAAGAAGGCTGATAAAGCTAGACTGAGATGTGGACTGTGTTGAAGAGGCTGCAAGACAATATCGTAAATTTAGTGTGAAAGGTATGGAGGTGTCAGTGATTTTTGTTTTAATTTAGTAACTCTGCTAAGGGGGGGGGGGGGGGTTCTCAGCCACTCCTGAGAAGCTAAATATGGTTCCAGTTTGGGTTTTTGCCAACTTTGCACATGATCTGTGGAAGGCCTGTGCACCGTCTCGCTACTCGGACACTGTTAACTGACTTCTGAGAACGTTCACGCTATCAGAAGCTGGACCCGAACAGCTCACATTTCCCACAGATAGGTAGAACAACTGACAGATGCGATGTAGGGGGTGTTTGTTCTTATCTGACCTTGCACACAACACACACATTCAAAGGCTTGAGCAAATGGAAATTGCTTACCATGGAGAAAATTAGTCTCCTTATCGAGGTCGGAATAGCATGCATTTATTTATTCTGGTATGGCATTAAAAAGAGTCAAGTTGATCAAGGGAAGACGGTGCATATTTGCTGACTTTTATGTAAGTGTGCTTGTAGAGACGGATGACTAGGTCCTAGTGTATTGGTAGACATTTCTTTGAAAGGACCAAAAAAAGTAAAAGGTAGCTTTTATGTGTGAATAAGGGCCTCAATATTAGCCTTAAAGCTCCTCTACTCCACACTATCACTGTAGAGAAGCTTGATGGATTCAGGATATAGCTTGCTGAGTTAAATCACAAAAAATCAGATAAAGAGACACTTAAATGTAGCACAATACAAACTGCAAGAAGTGAGGCAAGAGTGAGCATGCGTGTAAGTGTGTTTAGGGGAGTTTATCACTTTGCCTTTGGGGCTGACTGTTTGGCTGATCATGGTTGGTACACTGATACTACTGCCGTTTCTATCAATAACGGCACCAAAAAACGTGTGTGTTTTGGTTGTGTGTTGTGTGGTGTTGTGTGTTTGTGTGTTTGTGTGTGTGTGTGTGTGTGGTGTGTGTGTGTGGTGTTGTGTTGTGTGTGTGTGTGTGTGTGTGTGTGTGGTGTGTGTGTGGTGTTTGTGTGGTGGGTGTGTGGTGTGTGTGTGGTGGGTTTGTGGTGGTGTTTGTGTGTGTTGTGTGGTGTGTGTGTAAATTATATAATGAAATCATATGTAAGCGACTTAGTTCAGTTTAATGGCCTTTGGTGTGACACAGAACAGTAGTGTTATGGATGAAATGCCACTGCTAATCCAATAATAATTTAATGCAATCAACCTATTTGGAGGTAAATAAAGCCTGTACTGATGCAAATGGAATGAGTTATTTCTGGTGTCTGCGTTACAGTTCACTAAATTGAGACAGAAGGATGCAGTTGTCAGTGTGAAGCATATGGACTGGAGGTTAGGGTGAATCGTGTGTGTGTGTTTTTGGGTCTGTGTCAGACTTGGACCTAGGACCAACTTTAATGTCTTCTAATATCCAAGGAATGCCAGATAGATGGAGTTTATTGCACCTGACAGTTACAGCTCTGTAGTTGCTCGTAACCTTTTTAAATTGGGTTTCAGATACTTAATGGGTTTGCCAGAAGTTTTTGTCTTTCTCTTCCCACGTGGTAAAACATCTTTTATGGAATCGACAAGGATAAAACAGATTGATAAAAACTTGAACCCAGGTCTTGTATACACTGTACTGGCATCACTGGCAGGGCTGAAGACCGAGAGATTTAGCATTGCTCCTCTACTGTGCCAATTTGGTCCAATCCCAGCAGGATGACACCAGACCCATAGTTAGAGTGTTAATGCTACTTTTCTCTTTTCTTCCGGTTGTATTGTAGAATAATAACAGTAAATGGCAGATCTTTGTCTTTACAATGCTACCTCTATCCCTCCTCTTCTATCTGTTTCTTCCCTCCACCATCAGGTCCTCCTCAATCATTCTATCTCTCCATTCCTGCATCCTCCTTCCCATCGGCCTTCTTGGATGTTATCAGCCGTTTTCCACTGTACTTTGCTTCTTTCTTTCTTTCTTTCTTTTTAAGTCATGAAGGGATTAATAGGATTTGGGAGAAGATGTCTTAACTTCCTATGACTGATCATGTGACTTGGTCGACTTTAAAATCCACTTGCAGATCTCTGTTTTCTGACAAAAAGTGGGGTAGATTTGAGTAACTAGGAAAACAAATAACTGGTTTTCATGCATTTAGACTGTTGAGAATAAAATGGTGGAAATAGTTATCCTACGGACAGAAAAGATTGTCTCTTGTATGCATGTTTGCGCCGCCTAGGATTGTTGTGATTGGTTTAAAGGAATACAAACAAGCCAGGGCGTTTTACCCCTATCCTGGAATAGATGGGTGGTGTAGCCAGACCATACTCCAGCGCTGACACGGCATGTGAAGATGGACTAACATGTGATAGGTCTTTATTAGTTATAGTTATTATTAGTTATTAGCTTATTTTAAGACCATAATGGCCAAAACCAGTAAATAATAATAATACAGTTTGGCCGAATACAATACAATCACTAACCAGCGTTTTCCCCTACCATTGTTTTGGTCTACCCCCCCCCCCCCCAACAGAATGACATAATTATGCTATATATTCCAAAAGAAATAAAAATAAGATAAAGCTGTTTTCACATATACAGGCGATTCCCTTCTGGTTCCTCGCCTTAAAAGTTCAATTCATTTTAACTTTTTTTTTTTTTTAATGGACTGGCTACATTGCACACTTAAGCCCTAATTTCCACTAGGCGCATCTGCGCTGCATTCCAGGCGCGTGGCCATTCAAGTCGATGTTTGATATTCCACCAGCTGCGCCACGGCGCATCCCAGAAGCGTGCCTGAAGCGGCTCTCCGCTCCTCTCGCGCCAGCTCTATTTTCACGTGAGCCGCGGGCCGTTGGGACAGCCGGGCAGGCAGTGAAACAGTGAGATTATATAGTCAATTTACCAAAACATACCCCCAAATATCGTTTTTGTCTCCTTTGCAACACCACGGACAACGAGGTTCATCTTAGAGGTTGAAAAACATAATACCACATCACAGATGTGTGTGTTTGTGTGTTTTTTTTTGTTTTTTGTTTTTTAATCAGGACGACAAAGAGAAATTTGAGCCTAGGCTGAACCCATCAGGTCAGCTCGTGACCCATTAGGTTCAGGATATTTATCAAACAGTACCAGAAGGGCTGTGCTTTTATACGGTTTTATATACGGCTACTTTGTAATCATGTCGCTGCTGTACACAGGGTAATGTTGACATTGTAGTTTTCATTAGCAACCAATGTTTACTCTCCTTATCTCCTTCAGCTTCTAATAACTGGGGATTTTATGGCAGGGGATTTCAATACATTGGTTGTCTCACCATGGTCACCATCTGTCACTAAGTTTCTATAATAGTTCTAAAAAACTGGAAGCTGATTTGAGAATCCTGATCCTGACATGAGTGTTTCATGCCAAAGAACTTCCAGAGGAAGTTGTTTAAGGTGTAGGCTACACAGTGCTTCCTGTGTTAGAGCTCCTGCTTATAGCCAGCCAGCCAGCCAGCCAGCCAGCCAGCCAGCTAGGCAATCACAGCATGTGGCTCTCCTGCTCACAGACAGATGAGCACTGGAAACGGTTATCCTTTAACATGTCCTTCTATATTCCATTAGCCAGGACGGATATGTATTGAACAGCACTACTGTAGTCAAAGTGCTCTGAATGATCAACTATTGAAAGTGAAAAAAATCCCCTCTAGCAAGGACAAACCTCAGCTCTCAGCTGCTAAAAAAGTGCTACAGAGGCATGTTTGGGGAATTGATGTATTGACTGTTGTACCACTCAAACTGGCTACAGACAGCAGACCTGTAATTCTGCTGTCTTGTACTGACCTGGACTAATTGTCACAATAATAACCAAATGGTAAAGCGTACATTTGTATACTCCTGTGTGAATTAAATACTTGACAAATGGAAAGTGCGTAATGTTTTCTCCTTTTATTAGGAACTTTAGTTTCACGCAAAATTATGGAGAAAACTAATTTTCCAGCTTTACACTGACTACATGCATGCACACAGATATTGTGATGTAGAAACAAAACCGGAATCTTGAAATGATAGTTCTTAAAAATATTTCACATCAAATTTATTGAAAAATTTGAGTTAGTTATTATCACTTTTAGACAACGTAATTGTATATCCCGATATGTGATTTCATCGTGATACGATGCAATTGAAAGACGATATTGAATTATCACCGGACTCTATGTTAAAAGGTTGCCGATGTGGTGATGTAGTCAGGTTGTGCTTGAATTTTTCCATTTGTTATTGTGCGATTGCTCATCGGTTGCGCTTCTGCATAGCGTTTCTAAAAGTCTTAAGGAGATCACGTTGTCTTTTTAGGGCTTATGTTAGCTGTGGATGGAAAGAGGTTTGAATGCTGTTGCTGACAGAGGGTTGGGTGTTGCAGCACTGGTTTTCCTTTAGTAGCTGAGAATGAATGTCTGTCGTCTGTGTTGTAATGGCCATACATTTGAAAGCATAGTCAGGCATAACTGATCAACCGAATGCTTTGAGAAATCCTCTGTGGGAGGGATACATCATTGTTCGATAGTATTCTCCTAGACACTGGACTCAAAATAAATACTTGTTGCTTGTACATTAATATATAGTATTTTTA
>NC_045738.1:870721-872059 GCF_008692095.1 Etheostoma spectabile | reverse complement strand
TCATTGAGAACAAATGGGACTGTAACTAATGATGACCTTCCTTATGATTGGACTTGTTTACTTAGTTCTTGGGCTTGAACCTAGGTTCTGTGGTTGCAAGTGGCTTATCCTAGTCATTACATCACCTGGTAAATGTAGACTGTGTTTGGATGTGTATATCTCCAAGCCCTACCCAGTTAGATCACATAGCCATACAACATGTGCCTGTAAGGGCTGGACAAATTCCATTGAATGTACAACACTGAAAACATGAACATTCACTGAGCAAACACCGGAAAAACCAAAAATCAGAATTTCAAGAAAATAAATGGAAGGGGGTGGACCACACCTTGCTCCCAAGAGAGAAATTGAGGTTACTGTTGTTCTCCATCAGCCCATTGAAATCTTCCACTTCCTAGGAACTCAACCCAACCCCGTCTTTGTGAGTCCTGCTGCAGGACTGTACAGGGTGGGAATGCTGTGGCCATACCATATTAGATGCTGGTACTGTTAATCCTGGTACTGGCTGTGAAGTGGTTGTTTTAACAAGCTGCAAAGACTTTTCGTATTTATTAGTCACCTACTGTGATTCTGAATAGGGTCTGGGGTGTTACATTTGCAGTCCGATTATATTTTCAAATCCCTGTCTAACTTTTCCAGCACAGTACCCACTTTAGGACTTTTGTTTCAGTAATTAGACAGACTAATGCCCTATCTGTCATTACAGCCTATCATACATTATGTTCTGCAGTCAGTGACTGTATGGTTTGTTGTCATTAGCAACAGTGTTTGGATGTCCTTCACTCCTAAATAATGGAAACTGTGTGACCTAAATTCTACTTCCCCACAAGCCACAAGGATCTGACTCAATATGTCGAAGAGAAGGCTGGGTGGGGAAAAAGAAAGATGGGTGTAGATAGGAACAGGAGAAAGAAAGATGGTACGTAGAAAGCAGCAGAGAGAAGACAGAAAGACCACAGCTGTGTTTTTAGTGATGATAGAGAGTGAGTTGAGGTACATCAAGCAGCTTGTCTTGAGGGTTGTGTGTGTCTGTGTGTTTTTGAAGAGTTGACTATTAATAGAAACAAATTCCAGTTCCTCTGCGATGTTGGGCTGGCTGCAGCTGAGTGATATGGTTGTGTTGTACTTCTTTCCTTTCCTCTTTCTTTTACACTGTTGCTCACTGAATTTGCTTATGGTTTGTTCTTTTCATCGATAGCACTCATATACAGTGTTGTTAATGTAGTGTCCTGCCATATCATCATTCAGCAAAACCAACTCTCTATTACACTAGTATTCTACTGTAACACGATTCTCTTTACAGTCATACGGTCTACTGTGTCTATATGATCTGTTAGG
>NC_045738.1:870561-870711 GCF_008692095.1 Etheostoma spectabile | reverse complement strand
GCTTTATTATATCTACTGCATCCATTTTATGCTCATGTGCTAGGTGACTATTCACCGGCTTCTTACTGCATCCTCTCTATGCTATCCCCTCAGATTAAAAAATGCACCAAGTTAAGAGTGAATGAGGGGCATCTGTACAATTTAATAAAT
>NC_045738.1:858297-870551 GCF_008692095.1 Etheostoma spectabile | reverse complement strand
TACTACAACTACGTGTACCGTTTCTGTGCTGTTATTAGATAGGCTATACATAGGAACATGTTTGATAAACTAATGAGTTTAAATCCCAAGCTTATAATACACTGTGCTTATTTTTATACTTTTATTAAGAATCCTGCTGTATGTTTTTTGTATCATTTTGCATCTAACTTTTGACTTGTGAAAAAATGAATGCACATTATGTTTTTGTTTGACTTTTCCTGTCTCTTCCCTTTCTCTTTCAGGTATGCAGTGAATAACCTCTGTACCTCCACGTGTGTTGTTCTGGTTCTTAGACTCCATCTGTCCTGTGCTCGAGACATCCTGACCAGTTTTGTCCACTCCAGCCCAAGACAAATGTAATTTGGATTTGTCCCATTTCTGTTTTGGCAAGTCCAAGTTTTGTCCATGGCTGGTAATGTTTTAAATCAGTAACCACTCAGCGCCAAGCTGGACCCGAAGACGTCTCCTCCCTTTACCTGTTCCTGCTCCACTGCCCCGCCCCCTAAACAGTTTTTCCAACACAAAGCGCGGCCCCACGATTCAGGGCTCCGGTTGGCCATCGAGGAGGAGAAAGAGAAAGAGGAGGAGTATTTCAGTGAGGCAAGTCTGCCAGCTGACCTCCAGGAGTCCACGGCCTCCTACCGAGATGCAGAGACCATTACTGGTAATGTTGCATGCATGCATTACAACCATAGGTAGACTAAACTTACTGGAATCCATTTGGCAGTGTTGAAGCAGCACTACATGCATAAATATATAATTCCTCTATTAAACATCCACCTGGTTGCATTGTCTGAGTCAGTAAATTAGGGTTATGTAGGGTTACAGCTCACGAATCTCTAATGGTTTTGGAATGAGCTGGGAGGAACATTGTAGGCTGATGGTGAGAGTGAGGCATGTGGAGCTGTGAGAAACTGTCCCACTCTGTGACCCTTTTTCTAATGTCACATCCTGTCAGTGAAGCAGCTCCAGGGGACCTCAGCTCTGTGTTTAAGCCAGCATTTGAGAGGAGCAGTGGGCTGTCTCTGTCGACCCCTTCACTCATCGCCCCTTCTTTTTTTCTCTCACCACTGATCCTTCTCTCCAAGGGAGCAGAAGGACACTAATGTCTCCAGTGGTCACAGTTTAGCCATGTTGTGGCCCATCTCCTTTCTCTCTGCAGCCCGAGTAAGCCTGTCTGGACCGAGTATCTGCCACATTTTTTAACAACTGAAGTGATAAAAGATTAATGGATATTGATTCTAATTTTCATTTTTTATGCAGCCCTAATCATGCAACTGTCTAGATTGCCCCAGGCCGTAGCATTACAATGTATGACCATTGCACTAAGTGATAAGTCAAGCACACAATGTTGTCTCTTGAGATGAAACAACATGCAACAGTGCTAAGCCTCTATTTAATAGTGAGTTTAGGGCCCGTAGGAACAGTAAGGAGTGGGAAAGAGGAAGAGAAAGAGAGATTAATATAACCTGGCCAAAAGTCACTTCAACAAGGCCATAAGAGTTAGCAAGCACTTGTACAGCACCAGACTGAGATTCAATTGATTAGTGAAGAGACTTTGGCAGTTTGTTACACACACACAAACAAAGAGAAAAGGCCCATGCTGCAGTTTCCAGTAGCACACACCCTCCCACCCTTCACCATGACCTCAGTTCCTTGTATCATTTAAACACCAAAGTCCCTTCGTCCTCTACCTCGCAACAGCCCCACAGCAAGCCATTAAGAAACCTGAAGTTTCTCACATTGAAGACTCAGAAAGTTGGCTCTACTGTTCATAAGGCCATCTTTTTAGCCTCCAAACCAGTGTATCTTTTCAAATGGTCGTACAGGGCTGAAGCCTACCCTAGTATATATTGGGCAAAAGCCAGAATACACTCTGGATCTGGAAAGGTCATCAGTCTATCACAGGGCTAACACATACAGATAGATAACCAGTCACAACTAGAGGCAAATGTCTGTTCAACTATTTGAGGATAACCAGAGCACGTTTTCTTTTCCTTTTTTTTTAAAGTTTTAGTTTAGCACATCCATAGTGATGCGTGTGAACATCTACAATGGCTGTGTCAAGTGTTCGAGAAATTTAGCAGGGAGTGCATTAGCTTGTTTATTGTGTTGCATATAGGTGTAAGCTGTTATTCGTCAGTGTTGAAGAATATTTAGCTCCTGCATGTATAAACCTGGGAGAAGAACATCTTTACATTACAGTCCCTGCCTCCCTTTTTCTCTTTCTCTGGTGCTGAAACTTTGAGATTCCAGGTTAACGTTGTTTGTCTTTAATCTCGGTTTTTAATGTAGTATTCTATGGAAATGTTCTGATCTGTAAAGATCTGGTAGTATCAAAGAAACAAAAAATTCACTTCTTGATTTCATCCTTGAATTAAAAATAAAACGTACTAAACAGACATGTTGGTAACATGTTGGTGTAACAACCAACAGCAAAACAATTGTGTTTTGGCAAAATCAGATGATGAAATGTCATGCTGTCATATCTAGTGTAGTCATGTGTCCTTAACAGTCAGCCATTAAACAGCAGGGCAGCAGGTTGGGTCAGTGCTGCCATCTGCTGGTGTCATAGGAGTATGTCCATTATAGTCTGTTGAATTCTCAATTCTTGTCCATTTCTTTCTTTCTGTCTCTTTTAATCTTTCTCCGTCTGTCACTTCTATCTGCTGAACTCACTAGATGAATACTTCCTCGCTGAGAGAGAAAGTTGGTGGGAGTGTGTATGAGGGTATAATTTGTAAGTCTAGAGGATGAATGAACACAAAGAGCTGAATAGAACAGCTCATTGGCATGGGGCAGATCCTGGGTGGAAGGTTAAATTCTCCATGGTAACCAGCCAGCAGTGATGTAAAGGGTTGAGTAACTGAAATTATGGGATGCTTGGTGAGGAGAGGAAAATCAGGAGCAACCAGGCAGACAGAGGACAGAGGACTTGAGAACAGAGGCAAAGTTACGTAAGTGGTGAAACGGAGTAGAAGCCAAATTGCTGACTGCTTTCTAAATCTGATCAAATCACGACATGCAAAAACATCCATTGTGCTGTAATGTGTTGAGCAGAACACACACACACACACACACACACACACACACACTAGAGACAGAGCCAGGTAACATGAGATTGAAATGGGGCTGACCCAGTGGTGTGTAGAGAAATTAACTTGTGTGAGCTTTTGCAATCTGTCTGTAAGAGTTGTTGACTTTATTAAAGAAGTGTAGTCATTTTGTACAATTTTGAATGAACTTGGGGTCTGTCACATGCAGTGTTGTCATGGATACATTGTTTTTGTACACGAAGTAGAACTGACAGTAAGGAGACTGCTAGCTCCGTACTAGACAGAACAGGCTGAACTGCTTTAGTTCACACAAACCTTTCCTTTACTTGATCGTTTCCAGCTCTTTGTAGCCGTCTTATTTTACACAGCAGGAGCTTGTTATTGCAACAAACATAAAGCATGACTTTTACTACTTGTTAGCCAGTTTTAAGTTACTTTTACTTAATGGTAAGCTCAAATCATTGGATGACAGTAGGAATAAAAAGGTCTCGACTAAAACTGCATCTCTTTCTAATTAGATTAGATTAAACTTTATTGTCATTACACATGTACATGTAAAAGGCAACAAAATGCAGTTTGGGTCTAACCAGAAGTGCAATAGCAGTAAGTGCAGGATATATACAATGGTTCCATAAGTGCGTAAGTGAATAAATATGGAAATAAATAATATTATAAACAGAATTTTACAGATGGGTTTGTCCTATAAATATATAATATAGATAACAAGTATTGTGAGCAAGATTTACAGCTGGATATGTACTGAATATAATATACAGGTGGATATTACTATAAATAGAATTTTTACAGATGTGTACAATGAACATAATATTCTAATGGTTTACAGAGTTTACAGGTGAATATGTACTATGAATATATATACAGGCGGCTATTATTATAGACAGAATTTTTACAGATAGATATAATAAGTTGGGCTAAGATGAGCAGTATAACAATGATTTAAGGTAGTACAAATAAAGTTGGAGCAGAAGCTATCCGAATTAAAGTGCTGTGGAAAGTAATTGAATATTACAGTTAAAGTACGGTATTGCAGATGTATATGTAAACAATTGGTACTGTAAATAAACAGTCAGCAGTGCAAATTGAAATGTAAGTAGTGCAAAAAGGTAAGTAGTGCAGGTGTAGGTGCAGGTATAAATAGTTACTATATTTACTATAGTAACAGTCAGCAGTATTCAGCACTAATATTCCTCTAGTTTGTATTTATGATTTCTCCACACTTTATGTCCATCTTGCATATTGCTTAACAACCCTGCACAATGTTGTGCCAACCAATCACAAACCCAAGCTTATATTTGAATCCAGGAAAATCTGAATGTGGAACTGATTTTTAGATCAAAGGTCAAATGGTTAGCATTGCTCAAAAACCATGTTCCTCTTTACTCTTGATTGACAAAACCAACACATGACCATATCTTGAGCTTGTGTCAGTAGACTCTAGCGGCTGGCAGGCCAGACCACTGACCAAAGACACATTTCCATCTGCAACTGGACTCGAGCCCCTGCACTTCCACTTGGATGATCAGTTAGGGTTATTACACTAAACGACTTGAAGAGCCTTAATCATAGCACAAATCGCTGTTTTTGCACAAACAACCCATTATGCTGCTACCTAACAGCCATCACCATTTTTAAAGTAATCTTGCCTCACTTGTCTTGTATATTTTTAAAGTTTTTTTTGCATGAACACTACCGGTCAAAGGTTTGTGGTCACTTAGAAATTTCCATTGCACTCCATTATAGACAGAATACCAGCTGAGATCAGTTGCATTGTGTTTTTTAACCAGGGCAGCAGTTTTCAGATTACATTATGTGTTTACATAATTGCAAAAGGGTTCAATGTTTTCTCAGTTTTTTTAAAATGATATCAGATTAGTAAACAGAATGTGCCAGAATGTGTGGAACATTGGATGAATGGTTGCTGATAATGGGCAATGTACGTAGATATTGCATTAAAGATCAGCCCACTCTGGTATTCAGTCTATAATGGAGTAGAATGGAAATTTGTAAGTGACCTCAAACCTTTGACCGGTAGTGTATTTAGCTTTTATTTATGTTTATGATTCTATTAATTTAACCTTTTATGCACACTACACTACTGAGGAGAACATATTTTTATTGTACTATTTTTATACAAGCTACCACGTATTGAACAGAGATTTACAGGGTTAGTGACATGTGAACACCTTGGTAGAGCCTCCCACACAGATCTTGCAGACTGCCGGTGATATTTGACCATGTTGACGTACTCTCCTGTATTGCATGTGCTCACCCTCTGTGACCAGTGGCAGCTTTGAAGTGTAGCCCAGTCTAATTCTGGACAGGGTTGTGCTGCAGCTCCTTGAAAACAGCATTGAAGTATTTTGGTTGAATGTGGAAAATTGGTTCAAAGTGTGGATAATACTTTATAGTCAAGCCATTCTTTTTATTAACTTCTGTCATGAAAGCTACCATGAAAGTAGTGTCTAGAAAGTAGCATGTACCTGCTCTTTTCCATGTATAGGCGTGCAGTGCTGAATTCAAACTGTCCAAAAATGTGTTTTTATATTAATCTATTAAACATCCTCTCACCAGAAATCCCATCTAATACCTGAATAACTCAGGAGAGTAACTTTTCAGTGGAGCCGGATTGTTTTTTTATTATTAAAAATAAAACGGATCAATCATCAATGCCCTACTTCCTTTTTTATGTATGAACTACTACACCCTAATGGCTCAAACCAACAGGAAGTTCATTAACTAGTGATTATAAACTGATTAGTGTAGTCTAAAAGATGAGAAACACATCTGCTCGTATCAGGCGCCATTCTCACACACACACACACACACACACACACACACACACACACACACAGGGATCTGTAGGATTACATTTAAAACACACTGAGTGGGTTTTTGGCAGTTCTACTGCTGCTTTGCGTGTGTTGTACAGGCCACGATTACGGCTGGAACTGGCTAAATCTCTTCCATGACCTGTTGCTCTGGTAGTTAAGAAAGCACTTGCATTTTCTCTCCTTAATCACATAGTATTGTTCATCAGGTCTGTGTCTCTCCATGTAAAAGTTTAATATAGTGCAACTTTCTGCTGGAGCAGCTAGATAGAAAAACGGTAAAACAGTCCAAACAGCTCCAGGCCTGCCTGATGGATAGGAAGATAAAGTGAGAGAGAGAAACAGAGTGTGTGTGTTTTGTTACAGCTGGAAGGAAGAGTCCAGCTGGGTTTGTTTGCTGACAGAGTGAGAGAAAGAGAGGAGGGGGGGGGGGGGGAGAACAAGCCACAGGGCGGTCCATGAGGATATCGTCATTGGCATGTCAGGCATGACGAACCCGTTTGGCTCAGGTCTCCTCTCCTCTTCACTCCTCCCCCCCCCCCCCCCCGTTTCCCCTCTGTCTTTCTCTATGTGTCTTTCACAACTAGTGCCGTCCTCTAAAACTTTTGACACCCTCTCTATTCTTCTTCCTGTCTCTCACACTCCCAACCCTTTCCCTCTCTCTCTCCCCTCTCCGTGGTATTCCTTGCGACCTTGCTCTCTCCTGCTCCATCGGAAAATGTGATTGGAGGGCGGCAGAGTTGGTGGTTGTCAAGCGTCAGGCACCATGAGTGAGTACACTGTGCACAGCATGGGTTTCTGCCAGTTTTGGCTGGTCTCTAGTCAGGTTTATGACGAGTCAGGACCAATAACTGGATAGACAGAAAAAGAACCGCTCCTCTCGGGATTTCTGTTTCTCTATCCCCTCTTTGTTTGATTAGCTCTCTCCGTCTGTCTTCCTGCCCATCTGGGAATCAGCTGTTCGGACTTGTATAGTTCAGGGAGCGTCAGGGATTTGCCTTTTTAGAAGTTCATTGTCTGTTTAAAGGTATGAAGAATATAACACTTCAAACTTTACATTGTAAGTTCAATAAAATATTTTTAAAGGTTAAAAGTTTGTAAGAAATGTATTGTACAAAGGTCAACTTAGCCATCTCTTGGCCACAAGTAGCACTGCACAATGGAACAGTTTACAGGAGGCAGCCATGTTGGACATAAGAAGCATTGCACTAGGATTTAACTTGTCTTGTACTAGCCCATGTACTTGTGTACCCTTCCTCTCTCGGGTGACCTTATTTTGGGTCTCAGTCCAGTGATACTACGCTTACTTACACTATACGTTCAGTGTTGGTCCATGTGTGGATCAGTGGTTAGTAAGGCAATAAACAAGTTATAACTTAACGCTGGTACTGCAGCTTCAGCTATTTTTTTGTGTTATTGTTTTGTTGTAGTGATCAAATTCTGCAGGTTTTTGAATCTGTGAAATCATTATTTGTAGGGTTGGGAGGGAATGGAAAATCGCATGTATTGTGATATTTTTTTCCCTTCTTTTTTAAACCAATGATTGACCTAAATATTTTTTGTTTTATGCAGTATTTACCAACGGCAACTACATTATATCAGTTTCCAGCAAAAATCCATGTTATGTTCTTCTTTACAAATGTCAGACTGAGTGACTAATGTGATGTGCATACTTCTTAGAAAGTCAGTTTTTAGAAATGTCTGATACATTGTCTCTAGAAGTGTGTTATTCAACTTTGTTTTTGTTAAAGGACAGGAAGAAAATCGCAATACTCAATACTGTCGAGTTGCAATACTTCTCATACCGTTGCAACCCTAATTTCTACTGTATAGACTACAGAATGACCTGATCTTGATTTTGACACGTGTGTGTGTGTGTGTCCTCTGCACATGTTAGCTTGTTTATTGCTCAGTTTGACAGTGGCCTATTCTTACACTTGATCTTGAACTTTCTAGCTAATGTTGGCATGACCCTGCAGGTTGTGTTCTTCTCTGTGCATTTGGCTGAAACTCAAACGTCTCTTGGTTGTGTATCAGCTTTGTTCAAAGATCCTAAATCTAAAATGAAAAGTTTAGTTTTATACTAGGTGTTCCTTTTTAATATATTATTTCAGTATTTAGAATGGAAAAACAAGTGTTACTTCTCTCCTACTAGATGTAAAGTTGTCCTTGCATGGCTCATTTCATGTAGTCATTGAAAGATATCGTGTGATACAGTTTATTGTCTCAAAGGAGAACACGAGTCAACAGCACTTACCACAATCCGTTTACTTTGTAACTTTGGACAGTTCTTGTTTACTTATTATTTAGCAACAGAGTTTCCATTTAAAAACTGAAAATAATCTCCAACTAAATGAAAACTAGATAAGGGAAAAAATTCATACAAGGTGCCTCGATTGATTTGACAAAAAGAGAAAACGCACGCACACCCACACACACGTTTTGCTGTCTCCATTGACCTTTTGTCAGCACACACAGCACGGGTGTGTGCTATAATTATCCTCATCCATGTCCTATCCATACTCATTTTAGGAGCTGAAGTGCATTGGTCATATTTCGTATCGGTGCAAAAAAGAAATTTTAAGATTCTTACCAGCAACATCGCCATCAGGATCAGGTTTGGGCAAATTATTATTTGGGTCCTTTAAGGGTTGTGGTCAGTCAAATTAATATGATTAAAATCCAGAGTGTTTACATTAAACTTAATATGGCTCTTGGCCTCACAGGGGCACTAATTTGGAATAAAGATCTGACTTATTATCTTCATAAGGGTGTGGCTTTAGTTTCATGGGGGTAAAGGTTTGGGATTTAAAATTTTAGTAGTGATATCTAGAAAGCACCACTGAATTCATGCATTGTTATACAGCTGATGAATAAAGATCAAATATGACAATGAAACACATAGCAGGTGGCTTTGTGGGCCTGCGGTACTGTATATTTTCTAGTAAAAGAGTGATCGTGTAAAAAGAAGATCTAAACCAAATGTACAATTAGCCAAAGACAATAAGAATGTTTTTTCGAGAGTCATTACACTATTCTTGCACCATTTTGCAAAAGCTTATTTTCCTTATTACTGTAGTTGCATTGGTGGGAATTGCAATGCAATACTACTGTGTTGAAACCTTATTGGCTGTGCTTGCTGAATGATTTCCCCAGCTGTTTTTGTGTGTGTCTGTGTGTGTTCAGCACAGTCAGTCATTCAGTCTGGATTAGCAACTGTGAGAGACAGCATTGTTAGGACAGACAGACAGACAGAGGGAGACAGACATAGAGGGAGACAGGGAAAGAAAGGACATTACTTTTAGTGTATGTTAATTCAATGTCCAAAACCTTAATTCTGTGTGTGGGGGAAAAAAAAGAGAGAATGTGTACTCTATTAGAGTCCTAACTGGATGTCCCTTTTATAGCACACTAAACGGATGTGTGAACAGAGAGGCACATAGCTAAACGCTTAGGTAAGACTAGTTTTCCACAGCAGCACACAAATGTGGCTTTATGGTTGACTCAGTGGTTTTCAGTAAAAGGCTGCTGTTGACTTTAAGGAGAAGCAGAGTTTTTGTAGACCGGTTTAGCTGCCATGTTAAAGATGACTTTTTGAGAGGTGTGAATGATTGCAAGTCTATTGGTAAATTACCCAACGGGGAGTAAAATAAAGTATCAAAATACGTTTGTTTGATGATTACTGGAAATTGTACATTTAATTTGTAGCTTAGTACTTATCTGGGAATATTTGATTTTGAGAAATAAGGGGCCTAAATAATATCTTTCACACAGGATTCTATTTTCATTTGTTGCAATAACACAACCAAAGGGGATGAACTGTGCAGCCCCAATCCAAGTAAGCATTGGATTCAATTAACTATTGATGCAAATTGACACAAATGAACCTGAGATTCAGTTGGTCTCCATTTTTGAGTGCTGCACAATTGAGGCAAGGAGTAGTGGGTTAGTTTCTCACTTTCCCACTAGAGGGCATCCTATACTTTCAGCTCTAATGGACTAATGAAATGTCTTGTTGGGATGGATTATAATTGAGGAGATAAGTTGTTACAAATACCCAGATATGACATTTTGACGTTCTGCTAAAGACAATAGTACCTTTTTGTTTATCAAGACTTGAGGGTGCATTGTCAAAGAAAAGAGCAAATAGAGTGTCTTTCTTTCTCTCTGTGCAGATGTGTGTAACAGTACTGATTTGCCGGAGCTTGAGATTATCAGCTTATTGGAGGAACAGCTGCCGGTCTACAAGCTGAGGGCCGACACCATCTTCGGCTACGAGCAAGATGATTGGCTGCACACGCCACTGGTGGACCCCAACTCTTCCCTGGACCTGACTACTGAACAGATAGAAGAGACCCTCAAATACTTCTGTAAGTTCATCATACACTGTTGTTTTTACATGGTATAGTGTACAAATACAGTGTCCAACGTCCTTTTAAATATGTTGATTGTTGAATAATTAGATTTTCGAATACAGCCTCTGTGTTTTGTGATTCCACATCAGACAAATGGACTCGTCATGTTTAGTATCACTGCCCTCTTTGCAAATTATCCAGATACCAGTGTTAATATTTCCTGATATGTTCCTGAAGTTGCCAAGTTAATACTGTTAACACCAAATGTTTGTCAAACACCAAGGGCGGATAAGTTGATTTCTAGGTTTATTAGGTTATTGTAGCGAGGATTTAAGTTTGAGAGGTGAGAGATTTCAGATTTATTCTGACAGAGTATGAATTGGAGAGAGAGAAAAATGGCCTTCTGCCCACCAGTGTTGGCGCAACTGCTGACCATGGTTGCCACAACAAACATGCATCTCTCTCTCTCTTTCTCTCTCTCTCTGTCGGTTAATGTTTTGCTTGCACTCCGCCCCCCCGTTCATGTACGTGTCTGCACTTGTCTTATCAAACTAAGAGCTGCCATGTGATTGACGGCTACGCCCGCTGTAAACCACATACACCTGCACCCAATTGGAAGCAAATAAACACAGACACAAGCTCACAAAGAACACGTGGGCACATACCAAGGGCTACGCAAAGTGTTCAATAATTCAGTTCTAATTCATGTTTACTTGAAAAGCGACTTGGGTTTAAAAAAAAAAACCCGTCTATAAATAGATCAAGCGTCTTTACAAATGGGCTTAACTGAGAACTGTAACTTCACCTTGTTGCCCCATGTTGACAGGGTCACTTTGTCCTCGACGTTTATCACAGCCAGACAGGCTAGAGACAATGACAAGATCATGTTACATAAGAAACTGTGGAAAAAAAAAGTGTTTTCCTAAATATTCAACATTGCATTTTTGCTTTAGTATCAACTGTATTCTCCACATACTTCTTTCCCAGTTCATTCTTTCCTCATCCTGGAGGCATGTTGCTTCTCATTATTGCCTCAAACAGATGGCCGGGTATCAACACCCTAAGGGCCATGAATGAGGAGGGACACGTCCTATTGGTTTCATCCTGGAGCGGTGTTTCACTTGCGCTGTGTAAAAGTCTCTTGAGATAAAGTACTATATCATAACCATCTTAAAACAGCCATATACACTAAATGATAGCATTTATGCATGTATGTATGCAACTACTTATCCTGTCTAACATTATCTTTATCCGGAGCTCCTTTTTGGCTAAATTATGTAACCACATTATGAATTAACAGGGTAATGTGCACACAGTTACATCACTAAAGAGACATGCGGGTGGCAGGTTGTCTCATTATCCCCTTCCACACAGCTTGTTCAAGGCCAGAACGTTGTGCCGTTCTTTTTCTGTATAAAAAGGTAGGGAAATGGACTGGGAGGACAGAGTTGTTAAGCCGGCAGCGGAGCTAGTAACAGAGCTGAATTTATGTCTGTGTAAAAGGGATAGCGGGCACGGCGGGACAACACTTGTGCACACTAGCTGACGCTGTTGTGTGTCACGCCTCTTTTGCTTCTGGAATGCCGGCGTGCTATTTAAAATCTAAACACTGGGGCATGGGGCATGTTCCCTCTAGCACATTAGCATTAAACAGTGTGCAAGTCACTTTTAGTTGCAGGAGTTGTGTGTTTCCACATCATAAGTCACATTATTACACCAATGGCTCCCAGTTAGCATCAGTTTGTGAGTCTGCCACGATTGTTAACAGTAATATGAGTTCCCCCAGTGGCTAGAAATGGTGACCCGTGTAAACCGAGCCCTGGGTATCATGCTCTGCCTTTTTGAGAAAATGAAAGCTCCGATGGCTTACGTCATGGCTTACAAACAAGCAAAGTGGCAGTTGGTCAAGCTCCCCCTCTTCCTCAAAAGCTACAGACTCAAATACTAAGGAAAGCTCATTGTGGGTCTGGCTCTAGTGGCTGTAATTCTGCACC
>NC_045738.1:843442-858287 GCF_008692095.1 Etheostoma spectabile | reverse complement strand
TTTGGGAAAGAGACTTCAGATATGGTATATGGGGACCACTAAGGTCTGTATAAAAGCATCTAAAGAGCATGTCATGGGACCTTTAAGCCTGATAGCTATTGGTTGTGGCTTTTAGCCTGTTAGCTTCTTTCTGCAAGTATTAGTATGTATTGAGCTATATTTAATCTTTCTATAATATGCATCGTGGCGGTCCCTGTTGTCACTTTGAAAGCTGGATGATATTGAATTCTGCTCATTTTGTCAGTGAAATGCTTTTCATTTTGCTTTTGCCCTGATGACACATGGTTGTTCTGTCCCCCATGCACTGTGCATGTGCTTATTTCATCTCCCCCGCTAACATGACAAATCCTTAAATGCCCATTGTGATTATTCATTTTGGGTTAGCCACGTCACCTCTGCCAACACTGCACTGCTTTCCTGCTAAATGCTTATACATGCTACGCCGCTCAGCGTCGGGCCTTGGAGTCTGAGCCTGTTGCTATAGCAACCTCACAGAAGGACAAAGTAGAGGAGAGGAGGGGGCGATACTTTAATACCAATGGAGGGCGGGAGCAAGCTATTGAAACTGCTCTCACTGATTGGCTGTAGGCATCCTCTAACCCCACCCACCCCACTGTGTCATGACTATCATCATTTCTGCTGCAAAACCCGTGACTGCTGCTGCTGCTGGCTCCCTCTCACTCTCTGGATCTCTGTGGTTATTGAGTCATTGTTAGAGATGCGGTGGTGCATGTGTAGAGTTAGTGCTGTCACCGAGCAAGGAATGTTTCAAAACAGAAGACAACTGTTCAGTTATGACCTCAGAAAGACTCTGCCAGAGGACAGACTGACAGGAGCACGGGAAGATGAATTGACAGGAAGCTATAAATGGATGGAGACCTGAGCGGATAGAATCTGGCTGGTTGGTTTGCTGAAGCTTTGAAGGGACTGAGGAAAACTAATGGACAGAATAGAAAGAAGACGCCAAAGGACACAGAGGCAGCACAGACTGACAATGTCAAATTCCATTCGTTACATGTGCTGAAACGGTAAAGAATTAACAATGGATAAAAGGACAAAGTGACAGTTTTTTTTTCCCGCTCACAACTGATGACGCGAGTGACTGTTTTATGGGATGACATGCAGAAATGGCACCAGCACAACAACAAATATGGAGCATGATATGCTGACAGTTTGCTGTAAATGAGTGTGGGAAAGAAAGGACATATGATGAGAGTAGGCAGACTGTCACCAATAATGACTGTGTGCCAGCTGGCAACTGCTAAGCATGCTGGGATAGCAGATCCGGGCACTGACTGACCGACTGAGTAACAGACACTTACAGATCAGTTACTAGTAAGACCCCAGTGACAACTGGCATGTCTCAAAGCATGCTGGGCCATTGGGTTTGCCAGAGATGATACACCTGAGTATGCTGGGACACTGGAAACAGCACAGCTGTCTGTCAGAGCAGTGAGGATGAACAGACGAGGCCGGACCAGAGGCCAGAGGTTTGTCAAGGCAGACTACTTCGAACTGGACTGGTACTATGAGGAGTGTACTGATGGTAAGACGACAGTCTGCTACAGTTTTATGCAGTGACATCTAGTACTTGAAGAGTTGCCTCAAACTACTAACATCACTGATGTTACTGGCTATGTAGATATGGTAAGAGGTTGATTTCATACGTACTATAAAGTACTTTCTGTTGGATGAGAATGATGTGAGATGTAGCAATACATACAACAGGGATGGCTTTCGTGTAACCGCTGTGGTATACTGTATACAATGGACCAACCAAACAAGGCATGATACTGCAATGTGTATATGGAACGTTGTTTGATAAGCACTGGCCAGGTTTTATAACGTGTCCTCTGCTGACACACAGACGGGGGTTTAAATGAAGAGCGGTGGCAGGATTAAGCTAAATCGGTTAATATCCAACAGGCTTGGTGAATAGGGAGACATTTATCTTCCAACATAATAGAAAACGTGGATCATAAGGTTAAAAAAAATAAAAGATGCTAGGCCTTCAGCTTAACCCCAAGTAAAGTCAGCTTAAACTGATTTCTGTGTGCTAGTTTCTAGCTAAGATAACCCAGAGAATGTGACCTTGTGGACTGGTAATTATGACACAAGAAAATGTCAAGGCAGAATTTACAGTTATAACACACACACAGCAGCATCACTGCACATCATCACAGCAGGCAGAGGCTGGATACAGTAGGTGTTGTACCAGGTGCCCCGTGGCGACCAGCTGAGTCAGTGTGGCTTCTAAAATAGGCCCCCGGAGTAGTTTACAATATATAACTGGCTGTGGGTGGAAGTGTAGGAAGTGGGACTGGGCATGGATGTGGTTCCTCTTTGCTGGATTGGAATCAGTATGAGAAGGTAGCTTGTGCTGATGTTAGCATATATATATATATATATGTATATGTATGTGTGTGAGAGAGAGAGAGAGAGAGAGAATCGATTTAGACTTCACCAAAGGGAATTACCCACAGTTCAAAGCGGACTCAACCACGGAAACAGAACGGACCTGTTGTCCAGCTTGTAAAACAAGAATTTGAAAACATTTGATATCAGCTTGCCATCTCCTGTGCCTTGGCCATGTGGAAAGCAACAAACTTAAAATGAAGTGTCTTTGTTATTAAATGTCGCTATGGTAACGTGTGATCATGTGAAGTTCCGTCCCAATCCCATTTCTACCTATCTGAGCCCAAGTGGCCTCGCCCACTCACTCCCTTAGCACCTGAGATCAATTAAGTCTGTGAGTCTTTAGTCCTTAGTCCTCAGGGCTCACTTTGGGATTGGGCCATGGAAGTCACAGGTGGCAAACACAGTTTGTGATAAGAAATATGTAAAGAAGAAATGGGCAGCTGTTAAACTAACTAGGTCACAAAGTAGCTGAGAGAAAGGAAAAACATTGAAACAATCTCCACATTAGGACATTTGTCAAACCTAAGCAACCTGTAAACATGTAAATGCTATTTTACTAGGATTCAGGACTGGCTAAAAAAAAAAGATATTATGAATAAAAGATGGCAGCAAAACTGTGAAATTGTCCATTTCTAACATACTCAGGTGCATTGATTTTCTTTGTCTTGCAGCAGTAGTTTTTACATTGTGTGGATCATTATTCTACAGATTCACACGCACACAAACAAGCAACCAGTAGAGAGAGAGAGCCAGGTAACATGAGACTGAAACGGTGTTGACATGTGGAGGACTAAAGGTGCCTGGCCTGATATGTGACTCTCAGCAGGTCATAGCAGTGGTTGGTTTATTAGCATCCTAGGGGCACTGCCTCAGGTTTTTCCTCCCTCCTCTCTCTTTCTTTCTACCATTGTCTGTGTGAGTCAGCTTGGTTATAGTCCATGTCCTAATGTGCTATGTAATTCATTTAACTCAATACAGCTATGACCTACAATAATTACTTTCCATTTGGATGCAGGTGCTTTTTTGTGAATTGTGAAAAATTAGTATACTGTGGTTAATCTGTGCATTTATTGTAAAGGTTTGATTCATTAAAGGAGTGAATGTGATCTATTGGTTGTTATATCACTATATTATGTATTTGTGTCAGGGATGCTCTGTAGAGATTCTTACATAACAGTTCAGCTCAGCACCTCCCCTATGTGAGCTGTGCAGCTTAAACGTCTGCAATATTATTTAGCCGTGGCAGCTAACCCTGGTTTGATTCCAAGGCTTTGGGCATTGGACTTGCAGGCGACAACTGTTTCCTGCAACACACGGAAAATCCATTTTACAACTGTAAAATTATGATCAAATAAGGCAATTTCTCTGATAAATCTTCTTGCGGAGTGTAGAGGCAGATTAGAAAGCAGCTGGTTTGGTGTTATTCTGGGAAATCTAAGGGAGGGATGTGAAAGTAGGTTGGCTTATATTTAGCCTGATGATTTGCATGCTACTGTCGATAGTCTGCCAAATATTCCTTTGCACTTTTAGCAGCCTTCAAAACAAATGGCTGGACAGATGGAGGGCAACCAGGATAGTGCTGGGGCTGAGAAGGAGGACAAACTATTCTTCTAGAGGGGATGTGACAGGGTGGGGGATAATTAAAGGAAACAAGAATGGGGGGGGGAAACACATTTGTGCCAGCCTAAAATTTGGTTTTAGAAGCACTGCAAATAAATTGTTTCCAAGTCTATACAGTAGGTAATAGCGTTCACAATGCAATTGTCTCCCCTATGTCACTTGGCTTTGCCATTTACTTTTAGAGTCCAACCTATGAAGGTAAATATGGTGCAAAATGTGAGACCGCGTAGATGCGATGTGAGCACTTGTAGAATATGATTTGAGAGCTTGTAGAAAACAACCCCATACTCGTATTTTAATTTTTTTTTTAAAGTCACTTTTCCAGTACAACCACAACTCGGTGATTACAACCTCTTGAATGTGTCGCTGCAATGTGCTCTCTCGCATCACACAGCGGTGAGTCAGCGCCCTCGACTTTTGAAACACTTCTTGCGATACATTTGGCGCAAAACTAATTTGTACCTGTGGACTTAGTCTTTGGAGCTCTGAGCCAACAGGACGGCCGGGGACAGCAGGGTTTCTGTTGCCAGATGAGGGACAACTCTGTCCGGCTTAGTTATGTAGCATGAAAGCTAGCATTAGCTAACTAGCAGCCAGCCCACTTCTAAATACTGTAAATACCTTTTAATTATCTCAACCCTTTTAACAGTCCAACTGAAACACTGGCAGTGAGCTCCACAGACTAAGTCCACAGGTACAAATTAGTTTTGCACCAAATGTATAGCTAGAAGTGTTGCAAAAGTCGAGAACGCAGGTTCGCCGCTGTGTGATGCGAGAGAGAACACTGCAGCGACACATTCGAGAGGTTGTCATCACTGAGTTGTGGCTGTACTGGAAAAGTGACTGAAGTGGAAAAACAAAATACGAGTACAGATTTTTTTTTAGTGCTCACATTGCATCTACGCGCGCTCACATTTTGCACCATATTTACCTTCATACAAACCTAAGCCTATACGTATCACTGGAAGAATTATTTGAGTTTGGAAATCCTGTTATCTGAAGTAGGAAATCGAAGAGTCTTAAAGGACCAAGTTAGAGAGCTTTGAGCCATATCAGACGATCTTGTTTAAGCTAGTTGTATTTCTTGATTTGAACAGGGTTAGACAAGTAACTGTCTAAAATGTTGTTTATGTAAATTTCTTGTCCAATTTGGTAATTTTTCTTCCAAAGTACTGTACAAAGCAAGTGCACAGCGACATAAAAACCAAATTAGGTTAAAAGCAGAAGAGCTTATGAAAGGAAAAACAGAAAAACAAGTGGGGTGTAAAGAGTGAATGTGACCAGAATAGCAATGGGAAAGGGAAAACACTGCTCCCAAGCACTGAGCGGTGTTTGTCCGGGACTGCTTTGTTGTCCGCAGCGTGGTATCCATAGGACCATTGACTGGAGTTACTCAAGCATGCAGGACGGTACTGAGCTGGCTCAGTTTTCTAGACCAATTACAGTAATTATAACACGAGCAGTGACTAACGAGCAGAGAATTTGGTTGCTTTGATGCGGCTTATATTCATCTATGAAGGGCCGGGTCTTCTGGGTTGTATACTAGCTCAACTCAGATGGACATGTGACATTGACACACACAGTACAGTATATACAGTGGTTCTCTATTTGTCACAACACACATGAAGGATATTATGGTTATTATTTCTCAAATGATAACTTTTAGGGGGGCCTCACCCAGTCGAGCCTGCGCCCATGTACTCTTTGGCAGCAGCTGACTCACAGCAGGACCGGCAGGGCAGGCAGGATGGATGCCTATGTTGTTTTTGATTGAGCAATATCAAACCTCAATTATTCTGTTGACGTTTAACCACTAGGCCTCAACTAAATCCTTTGAATGATGTGATAAAAGGTTAGAATTTGAGTTCAGCTCATCATGCCACAAGGAAGTCTATCAAATTAAATGGTTAACTAAACACGTTGGTATTTGTGTATTAGTACTTTTACAAAGATGGTTCCAATCCAAACCGTTTTAAAAAGTTTGCCAATAGGTAGGCAGGCTTCTAGAGACATGTTTGGTATTTGACACCTTTGTGTCCATTATCCCTTTTATTGAAGGGGCTACATAGTCTGGTCAGTGCATTTACTGTGTGAGTAACAGTCTTTTTGGGCCAGTTTTCAGAGCAATAGGTTTTTTAAATTGTGATATATTCTTAGTGTCCCGAGATGTTGATGGTTATAAATCACTGACTGGACTTCATTTTAGTCATTTTTCAATTCACAGTTCAGCCAAATGGTTAGCTCAAAAGATGACACAGTTTAGCAGCTCTGGGATTCTATTCCAAACTCTGGGCCTGTCTGTCTGGACTTTACACTATGGCTCTTGCTGTTTGCAACTGGGTGCTTCTGAATGTATAGAACTGAAAAGTCAATCCCAACATCCACTTGTATTTCCACCTTAGCAAAAGTGAATGTAATAGGTGAAATCAGCGCCGTATCATAGCTCTCACCCTGTCTGTGCAGTCCATAGAGAACACAGGGCACACAGTTTATGGCTGTAGTTGCATGTGAGTGTACTGTATATTTCTATATATTCTATTTATTTTTATATTGTATATAACCGTTTCTTTTTTGTTTCACATGATTATATATTTATTAAGAGTGATGGGGGTGGGTAAATGCTTGAACTGTCCATTTTATAGATGTGTGTCCGATGTTAAGACTTCACAGTATGGTGCATATTAAAACTTCCTTTACTTCCTTCATTCGTTTGATTGTTTGACAAACTTCCAGCTCCAATTAAGCTTGTGGTTCCTTGTATGTCACTTGATGACACCGGTCAGAGGTTAAATATGTGTAAAAACATCCACCTATAAAGAATTCACTGTGACTGGCACGCCCTGGAAAGAGGTGCAGGTCTAGTAATGTTTGCTCTGCCCTTTTGTCACCATAGAGGCTGATCTGGACTGTACCAAGTTAGTTTCACACGAGGGTGAGTTGTTAAAAGACTTTCTTTTAATTGGATTTGATGTCTACCTGAGAAACGGGTGTCTCTCAGCTCTGGTTTGCTCCTATTGTTGTGAGCCTGAACCTTTTTTAAGTGGAAAATGTTTGACAGAATGAGGATTACAGGGATTAAGATACATATTACAGATTACTTTAAAAGCTCTCATCTGATGTGTTAAATCTATTTTAACCTAGTTTTATAACTTTAAAAAACTGATGGACAGCCTTGTCTATACAGTATGTGTCTGTGTCCACCCCCCCCCTTGTCTGTGTAAAAGTAGAGTAGGCCATTCACTGACCAGTCACCGAGGAGACGGGGAGGAGTCAGGTTATCTGGTTGTCTTGCAGAGCCTCAGGAGACAAATGATACACACACTTTTGGAAACTCCCTCAGATGACATTACTCTTGGTACTTGCTCTTGGTACTTGACAGATATACACAGACAGACAGTTGCCAGTTATGTACAATGGAGTGTTTAGAGAGACATACTGTATACACATCTATTGTCCTCTTTGGAACAAACACTTGGTTAGACGTGTACTTTAACATCTTGGCACACACAGATTAGGTACTTATTTAGAGATTAAAAAACAGCCACAAATGCACACAGCACAGGTAGGAGCGATGGCGTGGCACTTGCAGACTTTGTGGTTTAGTGGATAGCCTTTGTGCCAGACTGGAGGATGGCACTGCTCACAGCTGCTGGCACTGAGGACGAGCTGGAGTACTCCTACCAGCCAGAGGAGGACCAGGAATATGTTTGTCAAGAAAGCTTGGTGCAGGAAGAGGAGGAAGAAGAAGAAGAAGAGGAGTATGTCTGTCTCCCCGATCATGGAAGCACAGAGCAGAAGGAGGAAGAGATGGATGAAGAGCAACAGGTTCTGCGTGAAGGTAGACTTCTTTGTAATCGAGGGCATCATCTCTGTTGTGCTCTTCTCCTTGGTTCTCGCTAGTCTGTGTGCTAGCTTATTTAGTGTATCGGAGCATTTGTAGCGTGATTCTTCAGTTATAATTCCTTTATTCTGAAGTTATGTGGATTCTAAAGGGGGTTATTTGATACATGTGTAACCCTTAAGATGGTATTTTGTCTCCTGTGGACTGTGGCTTTATCCTGCAGGTGCAGTCCCTAATGTTAGTGTTGGTCTCAGCACTGCATGTTCCAGTTGCTAATGTCACATGTTCAAACATGGGCTTGGCTCTTTATTTCAGCTGTCACTTCAGTGCCAAGTTCCAGCTTGCTACATTTTAATACTTAATAAAAAAGCACAATAATTCCTAATTGGTGTTTTGGTTTTTAGGGTTGCGTAACACAGCATGGTTAGAGACAGAGCGACTATGACACAGAAGAGAGATGTGTACATAAACTAAAGGTCTGGGCTCATGCAGGTACAACAGAGGACTCTTCAGTGACCTGGTTTGCAGCATTTGGGTTAGTGCATGAGACAGTGAAGTTACCATGGCAGAAACATGTTTTAATTGGCAATTAAGATGAATTTCTACTCGGGTCAGATGAGGAAATGGTACTCCATGATTCATACTAACATTATATTGCATTTTAATAGTTCCACACAAGCTGCTTTTGGGGTATTAAATAGAATGACAAGGACTCTGTCTGTTGTCTTGGTGTGTGTGTTTTGTCCTTGAACCTGTGTGTTGTCTGTTGCCCAGTGGCAACACGGGGGGGTGCTGATGGAGCCAGAACTCCAGACGTCTGGCTCAATCCCCCCCCCCCAGCCCGCCTGCTGTGCAGACGGACAGAAAACCAGGAGCCTGCTAATAGGTCCTTATTGAGCTTTACTTACATTTCAACTCAGAACTCTTGAGTCACCAAACTTATCTATTAATAAGGATAAACCAATTTATACTGTACCTGTTGTGGTCTAGATGGGTACAGGTGACAATGACTAAACATTTGATTTCTCCTCTCCTCATCATCCTAAAGCAAGAGAGAGAGAGAGAGAGTGTGAGAGCAAGAGATTTGATTTTTAAAATCTTTTTTTTTTTTTCTTCAATTAAAAGACATTTCGTTTTTTTACCAGAACATCATGGTTGCACAGAAATTAAAAACACACATACAATACCACCGAAACACAGAGTGAAAAAGGATCTCTTCCTCCTGCACTGAACACACAGCCGTGGTGAAACACCACTGGTCTAAAAACTCCTGCATGTCCTTCATCAGAGAGTGGAATCTGAAGTCCACTCTCACTCTGGCTTTTACCAGAGAAACGTACATTTTTGTCAGCTCTTGTCTAGACACATTTACCATTTAGGTTTTCTGCTTTTTATAAATCAATATTTTGGCCTGACCAACAATAAAATGTAACAATTGCCACTTCTTTGCATTTGGTTTTCTGTAGCCAGCACCAAAAATAGAAGCAGTCTCTGTGATAACCTCCCCACGAGCGAAAGAGCCAGAGAGAAAATATCTTTACACAGCAACAAGTAGAAGTGAAATATCTACTGCAATTATCAAGGCTCTCCATTGGCATATAAGCGTCAATTAGTTATTTTTCAGTTGTACCCCCCTTATTGATCTAACTTAAGTGTAATGGAATATAACACACACACGTATGCAAACAGGCTGCACCCTGTGCTATCAAGTATACAATCTCATTATAGGCCAGATAGCAAAAGCATTTGTGTGTGTGCAGTGCACCTACACATGTGTTTCCTGGTTGTTGTCACGCCAGTTTGTTCCCTTGGTAACACTGTGCCTTAACAACTCACCCAGGAGAGATGGTTCTGTGTATGGATATGTTTTTTTGTTTTTTTTGCATGCTCAGGTCTGTGTGTCTGTATCATGACTAAATGCTTGTAAAACTAAGGAATGTTTGTGCTATTTAGCGAAAAGTCTGCATGATAACATGCTAAACTAAAATGGTGAGCGTGCTCAAAAGCGGCATGTTAGCGTGCTGACGTTAGCATTTAGCTCACAGTAACGTTATGCCTAAGCACAACCTCAGAGTATGGCAGCAGACGATTAGTGTAGACTCTTGTTGAAGTAGAATATCTCTAGCACCTGATGGGTATGTTTGACAGGTGATGGGTTTATAGAGAGATACGGTTGGAAACCCTTGGGGGGGAAATGAAATTCATAAATAGGATATTTGAAAAAATATGTTGAGGTGCCCTTATTTAATCTAACAAAATGCTCCTCAGTGTCATGTATGCTCATTCGACCTTGTCTGGCTGGAATAGAGCAACTTATTTAATAATGGATGAGAATGATGGGAACTATCCTTGACTAAAGCATAGCCAACTGTGTCCAGCAGCCATACAGTACAGTGCCTGGGATATATGAGGATGGGAAAATATATTTGCATTAGACTGTTTTGCATTCTGGAAGGCCTCTGAGTTCTATTGTATACGAACCTGATACCTTAAGGAGGGAGACATGTCATTGCTGTAGAAACTGACATAGTTATTCTTTGTTGTAATAGTGTGTTCATCATTATGTTGCTGTGATTCCTGGTACTATATGACACACATGACATATAATGTGTCATACAGTACAATGCAATGTTGGACATCACATCTCCCCTCTCCAAGGTAGTGGTAAAAGTGACAGCACTGTTCAAAAACAAAGCTCCCCATACTCTCATATAACCCACGGAATCCCCCACCCAGTCCTCCCATCTACATTGACGTGGGAATGGAACTTTAGTACAACTCAAACCAATTGGGCAACACATTTTGTTTTGTTGCGTTAGTCACAATGGCCCTCAGCCCCAGAGAAAGGGTCGTACATTCGGTCAACAACACCCTGTTTTAATTAGGACCTTTTGAGGTGAATAATTCCTCCAGTCTGGATTGTTAAGTGATTTAAAGTGAGATCTTTGAAAGAGGACAGAATGAGTTGATAATGAGCGTGTGCTCATGTAGCTGAGCTAGCAGTGCTGGGTGTGACTCCTCACATGGACCGCTGGGTCTACATTCTGTTACTTATCTTTTCTGAATCACTTTGTATGAAAGTTAGGTTTCAATAGCAGGGGTGGAAATATAAAAAAAAAAAAAAAAAATTTAAAATAGATTCTTAGATGCATTACGATTCTCTCTAGAACAATTTGATTCTGAAAAGTTAATAGATTACTTTTTTTTTTTATTTAGATTTAAAAATGTGTCAATTTTTATTTAAAAGTTACTGTCTCCAGACATGTACAAATCAGAAAAGAGTGACTGAACGAGGATGGGATAATCGACAACAATTTAGATATTAGGCAAGAGTGCAGAAAAAAAAGAACACAAAAATGGCCAAAAGGAAAACCTGTGTGTGTGTGTGTGTGTGTGTGTGTGTGTGTGTGTGTGTGTGTGTGTTGTGTAAGCTAGAGTGTGATGTGAATGTGTGTGTGGTGTTTGGTTGTGTGTGTGTGTGTCGTCTATCTTAATAAGACATAGATAAAATAATTAGGCAAAACACATAGGCTGTTCAATTACTTTATAACATTACATCTGACCACTTCATGTTCTAAGAAGCCGATTCTTCCATAATTTTAGTTAGATATTCTGGACTACAACTAATGTACTTCTCATACATCATCATAATGGGGATAAATATTGGAAACACCCCTCTTCACAATGCAATACAATTTAACAGCGCCATTAAGTTTATCAGCAGCCCTAAAACAGTTTGAATAAAAAAACATTACGAACTTAATGAAGTTAGATTACCTCATAAAGTTGCAAACTGGAGATCTACTTTTAAGGCAGGTTAATATGCAAAGAGTTTCATTATTTAAAAATCTAAACATTTTTTAAATAATTACTTGCGTAATGGTCAGTGTGCGGGACTCTTTCTAAGCTCCTGATCTGCTACTTTTGGTCACATCTAGGGACGTAACCATTACCGGTGTAACGGTAAACCATGATAAAAATGACAGTTTTCATAAAAAATATGGTTACCACGGTGGATTACCACAGTGTTTATTGTTAATTTGTTTATAGTGGTCATTCATTTTAAATGCATTATTCACTTTTGTCTTATTTAAGGTTTACTTTAAAGTGTTCATGTGTCCAGTTATACATTTTAATTTTGACAATTAAGAAAACAATTATTGGAGTTTCTCTGATTTGTTTACATATTGTTCATGTCTGAGCGTGAATGTTTGATTTGTCTAATTTCAACCTGACAGATGAGCTGTTTACAGCCTAAACGCTTGTTTCTTTGATGTTAAAAGTTGCACTTTTTAAAAAGGTATTGCTTATGTTTTTGTAACATAATAAAACCTTTACACTTTTTGAAACTATTTCAGCTTGGGAAGGCCTATCAGTGCTTTCTGAACATAATGAACACACTTTTAAAAATACCGCGATAATACCGAAAACCGTGATCATTTTGGTCACTACAACCGTGAGGTTACATTTTCACCATTACATCCCTAGTCACATCCTACGCACCTGCCCAACAAAAGGAGGTGTGAAAAAGGCTTTCCTATATTATTAAAAAAAAGATCCAGCATTTTACAGAATAGGCATCAAGTCACACATCAGTTATTGTGTATCCTACATAATATGCAACCACAGGGTTTTATAAAACCTAGTACAACTTGGGTAAATCTCCTAAATAGTTTTGCCTATAGACATTACAAATTGCACACATTTTATCCTGAAATGCACTGAGCTCATTTAACATAACATCACTAAAAGTTTGGAGTGCAGAACATTGACTGTTTCAACAAGGGTTTGGCTATCATATAGTTATAAATACTGTCAACGAGAACTGAAGATGTTTTGCAATCACGTACCTTGGATAAATGTTATATTGTCACAAATTTAATACATGTTTTACTATTGTGATTCCTTATGGTTTGCATCAACAAATCGTATGTCGGGTATTTGGTGTTGATCCTTTTTCTTCCTTTGCGTCTGTGCAGTACTGTGTGCTGACAGAGTGGGCCAGATGACGAAGACCTATAGTGACATTGATGCTGTCACTCGACTGCTGGAAGAGGTAAGATCAGTTAAAGTAGAAGAAACACAAAGGACTACAGTATATGCAGACTGAGAAGTACTTTGGACAAATGTTAATATGTAGTCTGATAGTCTAAACACATTCCTTTTTATGAGGTTTGTGGCAAAGGAGGTTTGATGGAACCACATCATAAAACATATCTGTCGGCAGCTGATATTCAAATCTTACTGATTCACAAGAGGTGCTGGTGAGGAACTCAGCCGGCTTTAGAATGGGGTCATTGTCAAATGGACCATGACATTTAACCGCCGGCCAACCATTGACTAAACATGGTAATCAAAGGTGGCACACCATCAACAAACAGACTGGTAAATCGTTTTCACCCTGTGAGAGGTCACTGCACGGACCTCCATTGCTGTGAAAACCTCCTTTGGTTGACATTCATATTCAACAGTTTACCATTAACTAAAGGAGAAACTTGAGTAAAGATAACCTTGTCTGAAGAGTCCATTGTTTTGTATTTTTTAATCCTCCGTGTCCTCTTTGCATACTAGCAAGCACTAGGAACTAGCACTAGGTGGGGGTGGTGCGCGATCACAGAAGGCTTGTATCATGTTGACGCGCTGACATTGTTGTCATTACTTAGAATTCCTCATGGAGGCGACAGACTACACAGACACCGCAGTTGTCCTTGTAGAGTAATGGGTGTGGACATTATGTTGTGATTCTGTCCACCCTCTGCTTATTTCTTCATTCCACCTTCTCCTTGCTGAGGTATTATATTATATAGGTTTTAAACTCGCTTCTGCTGCATGTCCTTTAAATACATTATTCCTAGAGGACACATTTACACTGCCATCATTTGAATGGAATAGTTTGACATATTGGGAACCACTCATAGTTAGGTGGAAAAAAAAATCTATCCTACTTATTTGTCCGTTTAAATATGCAGCAGGAGCCAGCAGCCAGTTAGCTTAGCATAAATACTAGAAACTTGTAAAAACTGCTAGCCTGGCTCCAAAGGGAAGAGCGGTATCAATCTTCTCATCTAGCTCGCGACAAGAAAGCAAATGAACATATTTTCCCATAATGTCAACTCATTTGTTTAATGTCTGTAAGGTTTAATGTCTGTAAACCTTTTATCTCGGTGCAGAAAGAGCGCGACTTGGAATTAGCAGCTCGCATTGGCCAGTCACTGCTGAAGAAGAACAAAGCCCTCAGTGAGAGGAACGAACTGCTGGAGGAGCAAGTAGAGCACATACGAGAGGAGGTACACATTTGTCACTTTGTCATTTAAGCAGGAGTAGCTCAGAGGTGGTTGGTCATGTCTTAGAACATGCAAAATCTGTGTAATGGTCTGTTGTAATCCACCATGTGAACTGCAGCCATGCCTTTTTCTACTTTAACTGTCCTCTGTCTACACGTCTTCATTTCCTATTCCACATGAAGGTATCTCAGTTGCGTCATGACTTGTCCATGAAAGATGAGCTGTTACAGTTCTATACCAGCGCTGCCGAGGAAAGTGAGGGGGAGTCTACCACCTCCACACCGTGAGTCTCCTTTCATTCACCTCTCCTCTTCTTCTTCTTTGTAAAATAGTATGCAGTGCAGTTTTGCATTGTAATTCAAGTGTGACGCAAACACACCTCTTAAGCTTTTATAAGCTGCATGAAAGCCAGTATCAATAATAGTAGACAGCTGTTAAATATTGTCAGTTTTGTTAGAAACTACCTTTTTCATTTACCCTCTTATGAATCTCTTCAAAATAATGCATTCATTATATTAAGTGTTATGAGATTCTTTGTGGGGGAAAAACATAACTCTGCTATAATGGCTGTTTCACAAGGTTTTATAGCATAGTAATGGCTGACTGATTGACCTGCTGATTCACATGTTTCTCGTGTGTGTGTGTGTGTGTGTGTGTGTGTGTGTGTGTGTGTGTGTGTGTG
>NC_045738.1:824803-842303 GCF_008692095.1 Etheostoma spectabile | reverse complement strand
AAATACGTAAATAATTCCTTCAGTTTCAATAGGGCCTTCGCCGCTGTTGGTGCTCAGGCCATAATGAGTATCCCTACCGTTAGGAGAGAGGAGAGAGAGAGAGAGAAGAGAGAGAGAGAGAGAGAGAGAGGAGAGAGAGAGAGAGAGAGAGAGAGAGAGAGAGAGAGAGAGAGAGAGAGAGAGAGAGAGAGAGAGAGAAGAGAGAGAGAGAGAGAGAGATGAGAGAGAGATGTTGGTAACCGCCCATGAACGTCACAACTGACCAAAAAATAAGACAATCCAGGCAGCGAAGAATCCTAATCATCAAAATCAAATCTGTAAAATTTGTCCGGAAGTTTGTTTCATTTTGTTTGTTGCTAGCAATACCGTTTGTGTTCCTTAAAATGACTTGCAGTCTATTAGTGCCTTCCTGGATGTCTTTCAGGAGAAGTTATGTATTGGGGTGATTAATAATGTCTGCAGTGCATAGTATTAATTAGTTATGTCTGTTTTGTGTTTTTCAGGCCAGTCATTTGGAAACAGAAACTATTTCCTATGAGGAGAAAGAGCTGCAACTTGTCAATGACTGCGTCAAAGAACTACGTGAGTGGTGGACTTACTGAAGTCATATTATGCTCAATGTTATATTTGTTAGCAACATTCTCACTAGCTAAGTTTCCATCCACTTGTCAATCAAACTATCTGAAGTTCGGTTAAAAATAACTAATGTGAATAAAGTCGGTGAAAGTGTGTTTCCATCTAATGGATTTAAAGCAAATAAAAACCAGTGCATAATGACGTCACATGCTGTTTTGCGATCAAATTGGTATATCGAATTGATTTTAGACATTTTAAAGGTTTCTTTTCATTTTCGCACTAAATCGCACAACATTCAAGCTAACATTTGAGAACAAAGTTTTTCGTAACAAAATGGATCGCGCCATCTACCAACACATGATCAATATTGCACAAGTTGTATTAGTGCTTATGTGCGACTGCGAGACAACTCTTTTATTTCTTTTCTGTTTCTGAGCGCCTTCCATTTACTCCGGAAGACGTTCCACTGCTTGTAATCTTTGTAGCCCATTTCCTTTGCGAGCTCCTGATAAATTATGGCATTTCATAGATTTTTGCAATCTAAAATAGCAGTTATAGTTTGCTTGTAAATTAAATTCAAAAAGTCTCTCGTCTCCTCGTCTGTCCACTTCCATCTGTCTTTGTTGACACCCACCATGTGTGTAAACAGAGCGGAAATACTAGGCAGAAATGAACACTTCTTTGTTTTGTGGCGGGTTGCAACCATAAAATGACCTAAAACTTAATCACACTTCATTATTTATCTGGCAAATGACGTTTCCATCAGCGTTTATCGCATAATCTGTATATTGATCAAGATAAAAGCCGATGAGACTAAATGTATTTCCTTTGAGTCAATCCTCATGAAATTTAATAAAAAAACATAGCTACGGTCCAGTGAGGCAGTAGAGAGCCCATTTTTATTTTCAGATTCTCACTTTTGATGAACACCTGTTGATGTTTCCAGGTGATGCCAACGTGCAGATTTCCTCTCTGGCTGAAGAGCTGGCTAGGAGGACTGAAGACGCCTCCAGACAGCAGGAGGAGATCACACACCTCCTCTCCCAGATTGTAGACCTCCAGAAGAAGGCCAAGATGGTATGAACCTTAAACTTATGTTAAATCTAATTTTAGTATGTTAAGAATATGTTACATTGGTTATTTCTATTTAGTCTTATTAATGTCTGTCTAAAAGGCAATGAGACTGAATGCGCTGGATGTTTTTATATACCGTCTTTTCGTCTGTGGTGTTTGTAGTATGCCGTGGAGAACGAGGAGCTGACTCAGCACTTAGGGGCAGCCAAAGACGCCCAGCGACAACTCACTGCGGAAGTAAGGCAAACCATAAAACCTGCTGACTACCTACACTGACAACATAACACGATAGTCTGCCGAGTACTTATAGCACCTTGTGTGATATGTCTGATACAACACAATCCTTAAAAGCACATTTCAGACCTTCATATAACAATTGCAGTATTGTTGTATGTTCAAATGTGTAAATTAGAACGTCTTCAAGACAAAGCTTAACTTAACCTACATGTCAGTTTCAAAGGATTTCTTAACCTTTTAAAAAAAACTTTGGATTTGTAATAGAAAACCTAAAAGTCATTAGATGTATATAGTTATGGATAAAAATCAATAACATCTGGATCTTCACCAGTACCTAATTAACTCAAAGCCTGCCTGAGAACCAAATGTAATGAGGATCTATTTATGGATTTTTGTGTTCCACTAACAGAAAGACAAAAATAACCTGCACAACCAGGTGCTATTAAATAAATCCTTAATGACAACAGAGGTACACATGCATGTTGTAGCACTGTTCGTTTGCATAACAGTTTCTTATTTCTAAATTCCTTCCGATCTCATGTCTCTTGATCCTTTTACTTTCCTCCAGCTGCGAGAGTTACAAGATAAGTACGCAGAGTGCATGGAGATGCTGCACGAGGCTCAGGAGGAGCTGAAGAACCTGAGGAATAAAACTCTACCACTCAGCACACCGAGGCGTTTCCATTCTCTGGGTCTGTTCCCAATGGTGAGCGTCTATTCGTTTACGGGTCTGTCGGAATCACAGCATCTCCGTGGTTTCAGTTGCTACAAAATCCTCTTACCTTTTTTTTGCCTTCTTCTCTAGGACTCTCTGGCAGCAGAAATAGAGGGCACCATGAGGAAGGAACTTCAGATGGATGATCCAGATGTAGAAGAGCAGAGGTATATCCAATTAAGAACCTGGCTCACCTTAAAATGAAAACATAAAGGGTTGATATACTAGAGCTCTTAATTAAATATATATATATATGTGTGATTATGTTTCTCCAGACTACACCCAAAGCGAGTGTTCCAGACAGTGAAAAACCTGAACCTGATGCGTCAGCAGCGTTCATCGCTAGCCCCCTCCCCCCTCAACATCCCAGGCTCCAATCAGACATCATGCCTCACCTCAGGGCTCTCCAGCAGGGTGGGCACGCCACGCTGCAACTCCATATATGGCAGCGAGACGGGAAGTGGGATCATCCTGGACAATCGGACTAGCAGTATCCTGGAGGGTCCAGATGATGGGTACGGCAGGTCGCCTCTGTAACATCCATTTTGGATTTGTGTTGGTTTCTTCCTCTTTGTGTCCAGTAACTAAGGACATTCCACTCAACTATCAATTTTTTCTTTTTCTTTCTGTGTTAATTGGTAACCTTGGTGTTTGTTGGCGTTTTCTATTGATTAGGATTTCTGTTTATCTGCTTGGTGCCTAGTAAGTCTAGCTTAAGTTTTAGGTTTCAGTCATTAGTTCCTGCTTTACAAAATAACAAATCAGAGACATAAGTGCTTTTAAAAAAAATTCTGAAACCAAACAATGTCAACAATGTGCCCCTGTCCAGGTCAGAGGACTCTAACAAGAGGACCCCCGGAACCCCAGGGACGCCGGGCAGCAGGGACCTGGAGGCAGCCCTGCGACGTCTGTCTCTCCGCCGAGACAACTACCTCTCAGAAAAACGCTTCTTCGAGGATGAGAGGGCGAGAAAGCAGGCTTACCTGGCCAAAGAGGAAGAAAGGGGAGGTGAAGGAAGCAGTGGAGGCCTGACGACACCGACCGAGAGCCTGTTGTCGCTGTGCTCGCATCCCTCCTTAGGAAGCGCCTGGTCGGGCTACTCATTCACAGCCAGATCGTACCTGCCAGATAAGCTGCAAATTGTAAAGCCACTAGAAGGTGATTACTCCTCTCAGAGACACAAGTCCTCTAATCCTCCACATAATGTAAAAGAGAGTCAAAATCAGAAGGCTTTGCACAATGACAAAAGTTTTCAGAACGGTCAACAGAATCCAAACCAGAGCCCGGCACACAATTCAAATAGTAGATTTCCACACACTCCGACGAGTCCGACCCAATCCCAGAGCCAACAGCAGAATCATTATCTGATTTTACATCACCACAGTCAGTCCAAAATGTTTCTGAGTGTCTCACAGGATCCTAAGATCCTGCAGAGGAGCTCCAGTGTGTTGGAGCTGAGCAGCGGGCCGAGCTCCCAGCCTCCACCCAGAGCTCCGCTGGCTTTAGTCACAGGCCTGCTGGAGGTGGTGGAGCAACAGGAAGGCAGTTTAAATCTCCAGCACTCGTTTTACTTCAGACATACACAGCCACGCTGCTGGTTTGAAATATAGAATATTTGACAGCGTGCTGATGGTTTGAAACATTCAGTCTGTCAACTATTGATATTTTCTGTAGAGAAATGTGCTGTACATCTTTTTAAAAGCAGATTTGTTTGAGACGGAGAGATCTATCTATCTGTCTATCTAATATATAGCATTTGCAATGAGTCAGTATGTTAAATGGCACTTTACGTATTGATTCAACACATTTTTCTCATGCCTTGTTTTTTTTAATAGGATATTTATATACATCACATCCTATGACTATGTATTGCCATAGTGTAGTTAACTAACTAGTGTAGTTAAGTTAATGAGTGTCTAGAGTTAATTTGTTGATATATATTTGCTGGCACATGACATTGTTGGGCTGGCCAAAAAAGCAAAACAGCCTTAAACTTGAGGATATTTTGTTAAAATTGTACATGTGCAATTTGTAGCCTTTAACTCATTTATCACTTTAAAAATGATGTCCACTAAAGAAAGACAAAATTGAAAAGAAAAATAACTGCTGCCACAAAGATATTTCCTGTTTTGTGGCACCATCTAGTGTTCAAACTCGATAACACTACTTGGTGCATAGTAGGAGTGAAAGACAAAATATGTTTAATTCCAAGTCTAATGGTTTGTCAAGATGTCTTTAATCTAGTATCTCTCAGATTTGTTTTTCTAATTTTTTGTGACCTCAGATTATTTGCATGACAGTGTTCTGCCTTCATAGTCATACCATAAATAAACCAGGTCAACAGTCCACAAGTTAACTAACAAAGAAACTTATCAGAATTTTGACGTACATACTTACTGTGTGAGCCTTTTAATGTAGAGAAACCAATCCACAGATTGCGCTACTACACTACTGTGTCTACTGTCCATCCATGTCACTCCTCTTATGTTCGCCTTTTCTTCATTTTTGTTTTGTCTTGTCTGCACTTTACTTCTTTTTCTGTTCAACTTCTTTCATTTGTTAAATAAAATATTCCTAATTTTCTTACCTTCCCATTTCTCTCTCTTTTGTATTCGTCTTGTGAGCGTGTGTACTGACATCTCTCAAAGGACCTGCATGTATCATGACAAAAAACCACCATTCATTGGACTTGAAATGAGACCAATTTACTAGGTTCAGGATGCTTAATTAATACAAAGACATTGCCTACGATGGCATTTAATGTTGCCACAGTATGTGTATACACTATGCCTTTGCCTGTCTGTGACTACATGTAAATATGACAGTGTGTGTCTGCTTGCAAGTGTTTATATACAGTATCTGCCTGTGTATATATATATTTTTTTTTACACATTTAAACATAGAAAAGAGATTTACTGAACAGGTTTCAATATGCCTACAGGTTACTTTACATGATCCTATGAAGTTTATAGTATGTTTGGTTGGATAGCAGTATTAAGTTCAGTCAAGCAGACCTGTCAGTGTTGCAATGTGCCTCCCTTCCTTTTTGTGAGAGCCCCCTTAAGCAAGGCAACCCCCTCCACAACCACTTATAGTTGCTTAGTAACCAGAAGTTGAACATTGCAGAAGGCAGTCACTTAATTTTTTCACTGGCCTATTGTATACCAATACCAACATACCAATTTGTAGATATAATTTGACCTAAGATAACAATGTAGAAATGTGAACCCTAATATCCTGTAGTTTGTAGCGTTAAGTTTTTTTCAGGGCTGAAACATGAAAAATCCTTTGGTTTAACATTTGAAATTCCTTAAGTGTTTATCACCAACACTGCCTCCGTGAGGGCAACATAATATCAATGAGCTGTATTTGTGGCAGAGAGCATCTTAAGACACATTTAGATAACATGAGTTTTTCTGACTTTTTTTTCCAGGCTCTGCTACTCTGCATGCATGGCAGCAGCTAGCTCAACCCCACATGGGAGCTCTGCTGGATCATCGGCCTGGCGTGGTCACAAAGGGCTTCCGCACTTTAGCACATGAGCAGGAACAGGAAGACGGCTGGCACCTGGACCAACCAGAGGAGGACGAGGTTTCATGTGACTCATTCACTGGCTTATCAGAAGAGAGCTCTGTTCCCATGGACCGGCCTTGCTCTACCTCTTCTCCTTTTGTCTGCTGCATCAACAATGGAGACGTTGATGATCAAAGCCAATCGGATAAATTACTAGGAGACGTATGCAGGGCAAGAGAAGCGATTCAAGTCAAAGATGGACATGTTGCAAACATGCCTCTTTCCTTCTCCTGCCCCTCCCCTTCTTCTTCACCTCCTCTCCCCTCTTCTTCCGAGATGAACGGGCACGTGGACCTCAAGGAGCTCCAGGCCTTACAGCCCGCTACAATGGACCGTTTGTCTGGTGAGGGAGCACTTAGCTGAGGTCACTGCACTGCACCCACCCACCCATGTAACCCTGGAGCATGGGGATAAAGGGGAGGGGGGTGAAGAGGAAGGGTTGTAGGGTGAGGGAATTGGGGAAATCATTCACTGGACATCTCAAAACCCAATGTGACGTCCCTTCCTGCACGCTCACGTGCACACACCTGCACACTCATCCCACCGGCAGCCATCGAACCCCATCAAAACAGAGTACATGTTTTTTTTTTGTTCATTTACTTCAGTTTCCATCTTCATAGTCTTCCTTCTCAGTTCACACTTTCTTTCACTGCCACACTTCACTGTATTTCAACCAATCACATTTATTTTTCTATTTTCCACCAACCTATCCTCTTAAAGAAGATTTTAGAGTGTCTTACGATTTTAATAATTTCTCTTGATTGGACCTGCAGCACCTGCACACAGTTTTTCATGTAATTAACAGAAATTTGATTTAATAATTTGGCACTCATAGTATTTAATTTCTTCTAGCAGTCAATACTAAAACACAACGTACCACGCAAACACGTGCGTGCAGAAATATCAAGGCTTGAGTCCAGTATGTGGGCAAGTACGCGTATATCAGCTGTTATTAGTGCAGCTGTCCAAGTCACATGAACACAACTCCCACGGCTGGTTAATATTAGTTGACTTATAGTTTAGGTGTAGGGTCACGTTTGTATATACATGATACGACTTATTTATGGATACAAAATAAAAAAAATCCAAGGTTAAAATGTTAAAGTGATGGTCTCAAGATGTTAAGACAAAATAAGACATAAGCTAAAATTAAACAAAATCAATCACCGAAAATTAAATAAGAGACACCCACATCAAAATACAATTTGATGGTTGAAGTAAAAATGTCACAGAAAATATGATAGAAATGTGTGACTATTCCATAGCTAAGTCCTGACTTCTATAAGCGCCCCTGTTTTTCAGCTGCTGGCTGAACTAACTGAACTCACTAGCCCTGGATTAGCTATACTAAGTATGTACCATTATTATCTATGACCACAAGGGGATGCATTTAATATTACTGAACAATTATTTTTGCTTCACCTGCAATTTATTTAAAAAAAAAAAAAAAAAGAGTTTTCAAACCACTCTACCAATCCGAACAGGGTTTATCAAAATGACACTGTATCAACGATGACACAAATAGTAGCCTTAACAGAAAAGTTAACAAAAGATTGCCAGCAATCTGAATTAGTGCAGGAATCACACACACACACACACACACACACACACACACACACACACACACACACACACACACACACACACACACACACACACACACACACACACACACACACACACACACACACAGTTTAAACCTGAATTTACTACACAGGCCCAAATTCTTAGAAAAACTTTTACATTTCAGTGTTTTTGCTGCTAATCATTACTCAGTTTCATCTTACTGTGGTGGGCTTTTCCTTTAGTGCTAGTCTGTTATTTCCTGTATGTTCTTTCTTATGAATCATCATTCAGTCTATTCACTCAGTATAATACATACTATATAGGACATCATGCCAGATGGTGTAATAGCCCATACAATGTGTATTATACCTCACTTTCTTCACTAGTGAATAGATTTCATACATTCATTAACTTTTTTCTTTTGCTAAACTTTTACTATTTAAAAGATGTGGTTGTTTTTAAAAGTCTGTCAATAGTCAAAAGTACATATGTACACTGACAGTTTTGACTTGCTGTGATCATCCCTGAGTCCTGTTCACACTGGTCGTTACAAGATCCTTTCCTCATGTGCTATTAATGCAAGTGATCCCCTTGTTCCATGAAAACAAACATTGCAAAGTTCCCCCGACATTAATGTAAAGCTTCAGCCATCTGAGTTTGCCAACTCAAGTGGATATCTTCCAAGGTTCTAGTCTTTTTAGTATGAAATGTCCGCCTGTAATGACCAGTATGAACAGGAGGAATGAATACAGGAGTCATTGGCAGCAACACAATATCAAAAGAATGCTGTTGGCAAAGTTGCCTAACTCTGGGTGCCCACAGTGCACACCCCATCACCAATTCAATGTCTTATGAATTCAGAAGCTAATGTATGCTGGTGCTTTTGCTCGGGGCTCATACTGTAACCATGGGGTTTTTTTTCTCTACTTGGCGTGCAGTGGTTTTCCAGTGTTGCTTGGTACCCTTTGTCTTAGTCATAACAGCATTTTTCTCTGTTTTTTCTCCTTCCCTCCCTTTTCCTCTCCTCTAGTTAATTACCCAGGGAAGTGTATGTCCCATACTAACTCTACATACACCTTCACCACCTGCAGGATTCTCCACCCCTCTGATCAGCTGACATCTGTGTCACCAAGGTAAACATCTTCAATACTACTAGACTACTTTTAATACTGTTGAACTGTATTCAGTTTTAAAATCTCTGCAATATTGTTTAGTAGAGCCTGACCGATATATCGGCCGATATTACGCATTTCCCAATCTATCGGTATCGGCATTAATAATGGCCAAATTTCTTTTCTTTTTTTTTAATATTCATTCATCAGAGTCATTTATAATGACAAATAAATAATTCTGATAAATGAAGTTATGAGTGTTGCCGTTGAATAGTTTGTCCACCAGAGGGCGCTCTACAACGTCCCTGTTGGCAACACTGATTATTTTGTTTTTGTTCAAAAGGACTTTAAGTTTCCTATGTTAAGTTTGTATTTTTATGTTTTATTTATCAGAGCTTTAATATATTTTAATGTTCCTCGGTTTTGTTGTGACAATAAACATTATTTGAGTGAAAACTCATAAATAACTACAAATATCTAATGTTAGGGAAATGTGTATGTTTTGTAACGTGTTTCTGGATCTTTTAAAAATATACAACAGTCGATATATCGGCATATCGGCCTTAAAAATCCTTTATCGGTCAGGCTCTATTGTTTAGTCCTTAGTAAAATTGACTGTAGTTACACTAGTTTAAAAACATGATGACAGATGGAGTCATTTCTCTACTTGGATTTCATTTTTACATTTAAGTTTTTTACCAAATTGCATATAAAGGAGAGAGTGCAGCTGCCACTGTAAACAGGAAATGAATGACTACCTACTGTAGTAGCAGTTCATGACTGATGAAATCTTTATTTTGCAATGCAAATCAAACGGCAGCTTCTCGGCCAAGGAGCAAATCCCCCTCTTGTTCCCCTCCAATAGATTTTGAGGCAGGGCTACTTTGATGCCTCAGCACCTGGCTGACTTCTCTCTGTGTCCCTGCTGTCTGATTGGCCTTGGCAGGTCATGTGATGGTGATGAGGAAGTGGAAGTGTATCATATGGTTGTCATGGCCGGAGTAGAGCAGACCCATTGAGTGCACCCACTGGGGTGCACATGGGTGAGGCAATGCATGGGAGTGCATTCCTAAAGACTGTGGGTGTGTGTAAAGCAGAATAACCAAAGCTATTTGTCCTAACTCCCCAGATAGTCACATTGTGGGCCTAGCCTACATATAGGCCAGTTTGCCATGTTCCCGGGCAAAATGTTGCTAACCAACAAGCCAGCTTCTGACACAATGCTATGACTCCAATCACTGATTAAATCTAACTTTGTGAGGATTTGAGCATGGATGCTCATTCTTGTCCTTTGAAAACAGTATATGAAATAATCCAATTCCTACCTTTTCAGATCTTTTAACCACATCTAGCAACTTCATTCAGAAAATGCAACTGGCTCAAGTGTCATCACGTGACTTTAATCTGGTCCTTCAGTCAGTTGACAAGAATTTGGGGACATACATGGAGATTCTAATCCCTGTCTAGCTTTTCTGATGTAAGGGATTCAGCATCTAAAACAAGCCATTCAACCCTTAAGGTTCCATATGACTTTCAGAACCATTTGATTTTTCTGCTATGTTTGTGGCTCTCTGCTGGTCGGTGCCCACAACGTTGTTGACTGGCGGGTTAAATCAGCTGTCCTACACACAGTATGCCAGGCAGACACTCACAGGTGGATTCGGTGTCAGTAACAGAAATACACTGTGGACATTTACTGGTCACGTGGTGTTCAAGCGGTTCTAGGAAAGTGGCTGCATGTTTCCATGACAATGCACGGAACATCGTAGCTGCGTGACCGGTCTTCAGCTGTCGGAACATGTTAAAGATCTCATCTATAGAACCTTTAAGAACTTACTGGTATACCCAAAGAGGATAAAAGGCAAGGACCCAGGACTAGAAACCTAACCATCCTCTGAGACAGATAACAGCAGATGTCTGAACACTAGACCCAGAACCATTGAATCAGGAGAGGGGTAATGACATCATCCTAGTACATGACCACTTTGCCCAGATGTAGGTCATGTGATCGCACCTGAGTCCGAGATTTTTGTGCTTAGTTTCTTTGAACTGTGCAGCTTTACTAATAGACTTGATGTGTGGTTATAGGCGACATATAAAATGTGTCAGTAAGCTTTGATGTTCCTGACTGACTATCATTTATTTAAAATGTTATTTTGTCACCGTCGATGGGACTGCCTGTGACAAACAACTCAGTGATTTTATGCAGATTTAGATGAGGTCTAAAACTGATCTCCACATCTCAGTTTCCCAAATAGGAAAACAATTTTAATTCCTGCATGGTTACGTTTTAATTCATTCCATAACATTCTCAATGAGTGTTAATTGTCACTAAAAACCAAGTACTAAGACTTGATAACTAATGTCCACTCATCTGTCTCATTTCCCATCCTGTTTCTCATGCTCCATGCACATCCATGGCCTCTGTTCCTCTGCTCTTTCCTCCCTCTCTTCCTCTTACTCTCCCATCTCCAGCTCAGCTCTTGGTTCTTGTCAGAGCAGTGCTTGCATCGGCACCCCTACCCCCATCTCCTCTCCTATACCCTTCTCTGCCCCGCATACACCTTCCTACACCCCCTGCTGCACCCCACGTCGTCTCTCCCTCTCCCTTTCACTAGCCGAGTCCTCCACCAACCTTAGAGACTCCACTAAGACCACCAGCACCTCCCTCGGCCTGGTGCGCCTTCTGCTGGAGCATGGGATTTCTGCCTCAGTGTATGACCCCCGCAGCTGGGACCGAGGGTTCGACGCCAGCGGAGCTTCAACACCCGTGGGAAGAACCCGAGCGCGAAGAAGCACCGACACACCAGAGGAGACTGACCCCAGACGAGTGGAGAAACGCCCAGACAGCCTCCTCTTCCAGCCTTCCACCCCACCCAACTACCCTCTTTCTAATTCTGCCTTTTCTACCACCACCCGCCCTGCGTTTCAGTTCAGCCCTTCCACTGATGACCCGCCATTTTATGACACCTTCCTTGCCTCAAAGCCGGCTCGTACCATTCTGAGGGAAGTGCTGGGGGAGGCGGAGAGGGAGCGTGTGGGGCAAACAGATGATGACAGCCAAACCGAGAAGCTGAACCTGCGACTTGTGGACAAACTAAAACGTTTCCGCACCCTCTCCCATCATGCTGGTTCTGTTCCATCTGGGAGTACTCTGTTAGCCCCCTTTGGCTCTACTGGAGTTGGGAACAGTGCACTGGGTGGGGGGCTTCCAGGTTTGAATGCAGGGCTAAGGAGGAATCGAAGCTATCCTGCCATGGTAGGGGCCAGTATGGCTATGAAAGACCCAGGAGGCCCCCCCAGCGCAGAGATAGTCATACCACACATGATGCAAACCCCACATACCCAGCACACAGTGCACACACAGGAAATGGACAAAACGCAAAGAAATCACACACTGGCCATACCACAGACACTCCATGAACTAGAAATGGTCCCACCACAGACGATAAAACCGAGACGCACCAGGCCAAGTGACGGACTGTGGTATTTAACGTGCACGGACCAACACAGTGACGATGAAACTGGGACATAATAGGAGATATTCAAAACCAAAAATCCTCCAAGACTATATAGACATCCGTCAGCTATGGAGTATGCCCAGACCAAACAGCTAGAGTGATGAGCAGTGCAGTCCACCTACAGACTCAACTAGTCCAGACTCTGGATTTCAACAGTCAGTAAAATAAATTAAATGGTGGACTAAGTCTGACACTGTTACACTGTGTTATATCCATATACTGTCAGACCATACTAATGATGGAGAATGTTGCCTTCCTCTGTGTCCATTGTTATTGTATATTGTATATGCAATATACTGTGTCATATAATGTTAAAGGCTCAATCTGGTGGAAGTACTGCAGAGCCTCTCTTTGGTCTCATGTCCCTTCTCATCCTGTATGAGTGCACTTTAGAAAAAAAACAAAAGACAACATGAATTGCTAAAGTACAGTACTGGACTGAATATCATTTTTTTTTTTCTTAGACTTCAGAACAAAAACTCTCTCCCATTGTAAAACTACATCTGTAGTAAAGCGGGCAGCTACTCCTGAATGGAACTAGCCTTTAACTAAACCCTTTAAATGAATTCAATGTAAGAAAATGAATCAAATTGAAAAACATTGTCAGCTTATATTCAGGCCATTAATTACACTGGAGTTTTATTCTCACATATAATGGCATTGGCACAAGAGATTATTTTCTAATAGCAACTCTCCCTCCCCTCCCCCACCTCTATATACTGTTTTTTTTAATCTTTCAAAAATACTCCAGATTGGGCCTTTAATGTGTGATCTTGATGTGACTCACTGTTATGTGCCTAAAAGTATACAGTAGCTTTGTATTATTTGATTACTTTATTATTTGAATGCAGTAGAGAGAGTGTAAATGAGAATAATTGTGCAGAATAATGCACCAGAACCTACTGAGGGGCCGCACACATGCTCATTTGTGTCTATTTTTGGCTCATTGTTTTTGTCTCCTTATGTGTTTGGGCTCATTTAGAATCCACAGGGACATGTAGCACATTAACGGTAATGAAGAACAGGTTCCAGCTATACAAACACTTGTTAACACTGGGACTGCAGAAAACAAGAGGCAGACCTGCAGAAAAACACAAAACTTGCTAAGTCAGATTCACTTTCTTTCCATATTTCCTGTGTAAACCTGTATACATACAATTTATTTTGTCAAAATCAAACAAGCGTGTGGGTGAAAAAAATAGCAATATTAAGCATTATAAAACATTTTTTTTCTGAATGTAACTGTAAAAGGAGTAACTTGAATTATCCAAATGTTGGTTCTAAAGAGCAAGAGACTGAACTTGTATCACACTTTGTTGCTAAAGGGAAATTTTTGGTATTACTGACCCAGTTCCAGTGTCCACCATGGGGAACACCCAGACATCTCCTACACTTTCCATACATCTTACTAAGCTATAGGGCTGGCCAATTTATCTATTATATTGATATAGCGATATGAGACTGGATATCGTCTTAGATTTAGGATATTGTAATATGACAAGTGTGTTTTCCTGGTTTTAAACGCTGCATTACAGTGTAGTGATGTGCTTTTCTGAACTTACCATACTGTTCTATTATTAGCCTGTACCCCACTTAGACATTATTTCCACATTACTGATGATTATCTAAAATCTAAGTGTGAAGATATTTTTTGAAAGCACCAACTGTCAAACCTAGAATATTGTCACAATATCGATAGAGGTAATTGGTCAAGAATATCGTGATATCTGATCTTCTCCCTATCGCCCAGCCCTACTAAGCTATATTTGAAAAGAGAGCAACACTAAGTTTTACTAACCCAGATTTAAAATCTGACCCATTAAGATCATGCTGAAGTTGGACATTGGGACTGGACCAAGTGAATGAAAGGACAAAATGGCTGGCTGTGATGCTGGCAGTGATCCGTTGAAATCCTTAATGATTAAGGGGTTAAACTCGCAATGTTATTGAGTGGCAGATTAATAATCGTTAAATATATTTATTAAATTATTAGAAGCACGCATACCGGAAGCTCCATTGTAGGTTTACAACTTCTGCAGATTGTATTTATATTTTTAACGGTCGCACTGACATTTTAAATCAGGGGTCTCAAACTCAACTTACTTGGGGGCCGCTGAAAGTAGTAAGTCTGGTTTTGGCTGGGGCCGCATCAGTTCCAAAAAACAACAACTATTTCCTCCAAACAGGGCGCGGAACGCCGGTGCTTTAAGCCCCTGATCTGATATGGTTGGTGAATTTCACAACAACAGACATCACACTGTCAAACCTCAGGCATTTGCCGCAACGAGTACTTAGCTAGCTTGACACCGGTTACGCCGCTGTCACGAACTACGGTAGCCCATAGGTGACAAGCCATGACAAAGTTTCAGAACCGCCGGGCCGCACAACACTTAACTTTGATGTCAAGTAGGGGGCCACAAAATATCATCCCGCGGGCCGCAATTGGCCCCCGGGCCGCGAGTTTGAGACCCATGTTTTAAATCATTTTCATTGGACAGTTTAGGTTAGCTAGTAACATGGCTTCATCGAACTATTTCCATTTAAAACAATGGGTACGGTTGCTAGCTACAAGCTTACAACCATTGATGCTGTCCATTGCTTTATAACAGTGGGGGGGAGGGGTGGGGGATTTACAGTATTACCAAGTGCTAAGACTGAAGCAACTACAAGTTGGTGTGTGTGGTTGCTGTTAACTGAATCATCTGAATGTAAGTTATTACAAACAGTAATCCTGCTGTAGGGCCATATACGTGTGTACATTATGTTGATTTATCTTCAGTTTTCTGTTGACCTCAGAAGGGAAATTATTACATTGTATATGTATGCAACACAGTTATGCTAACTTTATTTTTTAAAGATAAACCGTAACAGTAGAACACAATACAGGGACTTAAGTTGTTTTATTTTCCGTATAAACCTTTCTGTTCAGGGACTGCAGACTGTATCGTCAATAAAAATGAATTCATGAAGACTGACTGGTTTGTCTCATTTAGAATAAAATAATGCAGTTATCGCCAGGTTTTAAAATCCGTCCTAAGTGATCTACGTTGCACAGAGTCCGACTTAACTTTGACAGGATGTGAAAGATCAGATTTTATACTTCTGGTTCAGGACTGCTGATCTTATTCTCTTTGCTGTAGAAGTCTAGGACCAAGTCGTCAACTCTGAACGGCCATTACCGTAAGTACTGTACCTATAAAGCACTTAACGCAATGCAGCTCAGTGATATGGCTGAAATCAATGTCACATTAACAAGAACGATTTTCTGATATATGCCACAATATGACAAATGCATAAAATCAACACAAGGCGATAAATATTGAATAATATTTTACTCCTGTCTGGACGACTAAAAGTCCCTGTGTCTGCCACCAGACCTCAGCAGCTTGTCCAGACTTGTCTCATGTTTAACATTTAACTTCGCCATTCTTCTTCTCCCTTCACAACACTAGCTCCCAGGTAGAGATTGCATTTGAGAATGCAGTCCCTACATACAGTACCTCCAAGCCACTATCAAACCCAACGCTTCCTTTGCTCTCCTTTGCCTCTGCAACTCCTTTGGACACAAATAAGCTAACCTGACACGCCAAATGGTTTGTTTACTCTTGCCGTTATGTTTATTGAAAGGTCCCAATTCATGAACATCCTGTATATTGATGGGGTTACTGGTTCTTGTGACTAGCACAAAAAAACTACAGTGCATTGAGTAAGTTGTGTGGCTCCCTTGCAGTTACAGCTGTATTCCACAGGGAGGCAGTGTGTCTCAGAGAACAGGACTGACAGTTGGCGTAAACACAAACCACAGCCAACTCTAAGCATGGAAAAGAAAGCAAACAGAAACTGGAGATTATGAAATGCACCCAATGTTGATCTAGCATATCCATGCTCCCCGTGTGTCATCATGAAGCTCAGCAGATCTTTCCTACAGGCTTCTCCAGGGTATCTCAGTGAAGATGCTCAGACACCACACTGAGTGCACTACACACTGCCACTATTCTCTTCAATTATAAATTAATGTTACACACGCAAAGGCAACTTATTGATTCGTAGGTTAAAAACCACTAGGAACATGGCTATAATTTGTTAATAATCTGTTTTGGCAAACCAGATGGAAACCAGACCATCTGACTTAATATTTAAAGTATGTATTCAAAGAATAGTGTTTATGTCCCCTTTCTTTATAAACTGTAATTCCCAAATGATAAGTTGTAGGCAGCACTGGATGGTTATGAAATGAGTTCTGAAGCTTAGTGGAGGACTAGCAGGCGCGTGCGTGAGTGTGTGCGTGTGTGCGTGCTCCCCAAGGAAACATTGTGCAGAGTTGAGTCAGTCAGGACAGAAAAGTAAAGACAAGCAGGATGTCTTGGTCACCTTACATGTAACTAGTTACTCCCCAACACTGGTCTTTAGATCACTGTTACTGGATCACACAGTATAAACAAAACAAAGCTTAAGCACGACTAGGTTAACTTCTCCTTCAAGTTAGACGTACATATGCTCGATGAACTGCACTTAAAACCGATCATAGTATTTTCCTCTTACAGACATGGTGTGTCCTCACGTAAAGTTAGTCTGGATCTCCACTGGGCTTCAAAGCCATAATGACCCAGGAGCCTTAGGCACGGAGTAAATCACAGCACCTCGGAAAGAAGGTCCACTTTAACGACCGGATGTGTGGTCATGTCCTCAAGATGGGCTGCAGAGCAATGATCCTTCACACCCTAACCAAAAAGAGGGCTTAACCCACATGCTGCCAGCATTTGTCCACCCCCGGCCTGCTGGGACCCCACTGGGGTGTGCGCTGGCTGAATTTGAGTTGCTAAAGCTGCTAAATGGAGGTCTGTATCTGTAGAGAGGTGTAAATGCAACCTACTGAAATTGTATAAAGTTCCGAAGCAGCAGCGGGGAATAATGTACATGCCGGAAAAACTGTTGCATCATTTCTATGAATAAAGGTAATTTGTTTTCTCCTGCTCTCATGTACATTATGATATGTGCATTGAGCTGTGTGCACTGGGTTTCATTTTTATTCCTCTATACATTTACAAATTTAATCCACACTGAAATGTGTTTTATTAATTATCTTTTCCCTTAGTCTGACAGTGTGTGTGTGTGTGTGTGTGTGT
>NC_045738.1:823316-824793 GCF_008692095.1 Etheostoma spectabile | reverse complement strand
GTGTGTGTGTGTGTGTGTGTGTGAGTGAACCTGCTTCAGTTCTGAACCGCACGCGCGCACGCACACACGCGCACACACAATTAGGTGTTCTGGCCCAGTGTAAACAAATAAAACATATGTTCTCTGGACAAACAGAAGTGATAAATCTGTAACGCACATTGTGTCTTTGAGTGATACTAATGATGCAGTTCAAATGCATTGTTTATACTGTACACTGTATGAATAAAATGTATCTTAAAAGATTACATACAATGTTACATGACACCGTAGTTGTCAACTTGTCACTGAGTTTTATGCATGTAGCAAAATATGATCAAATGATTATTGTATGACTATTTTAGAAAACACATGTGAGCCCACATGTGGTTAAACAGGTCACTCTGTATTAGAGATTTAGGTTACATTAAGAAACAGTAAAGTTTTAGATTTCTATTGGGTTTAAGAAATTGCAGAATGATCACATTTTCAGCTTTGACTTTTTTATAGATTAGGTCTATGTCAGTCAAATTCAATAATACAATGCACAATTTCAACATTTTGAAGATGGCACAAAATGCCTAGCTACTCTTCTATGGAGTTCATAAACTGAATGGTTGAGTATTGTGTCATTACGCAGTTTCCCCTCCCTGCTACTTGTAAATAAAAACACAGAAGCATGTAATCTGTGCCCAGCCTGACTAAATGTTTATCAGTGACTTTGGGTCCTTTCAGCCTGACTCACTAAATGCAGCAGCTAACTCTGGGATCTCAAAGCAGATGTCAAAAAGTCTGAGATAGTTTAGGAGTTTTACAATTACGCATTTTTCAACAAAGAAATGTAAGCATAACATGCATTCACTTTAACAGTACTTTTACTACGCTGGGTTACAGGGCCCATAATGCTTTTTTTTTTGCAACCTCTAACCACTGCAGTGCAGTAACAAGATCTAATCAGCCAGGGCCTCTGATTCAGATTTATAGGTATAGTGTGAACATAAATAATACACAAAAAGTTGTAATGAGTAGTTGATTTCCCCCTTTGGTAGCCATTTCCTATGAATATCCTGCAGTGCATTGCCAATTATTTAGTTTTTTTTTGGTTAAAACAGCATGAAGCATAGTTAATACACAGACCATGGATTATCTAAACAAGTGGTATTGTTTCTTAATACAGCCATTTACCGTAGCTGCCAAATAACAACCAACAGAATACACACACGATTAATATATTACAGCCGTTAAGGTGGCTGCAGATGCGTTTCGAAGCAGTGCATCGTCTTTGCTAATATTGTAAATCTATTCCCTCCAGAACATTTCTCCATAAAATTCCCTCTCCATATTTTTGAAAAGACATTACAAATCAACTGCCATCTCAAAATCTCTTTCAACTTAACCCTCATGTTGTCTTCGGGTCAAATTGACCCGTCTTCCTATATCAATGTTCTTTTTAACTACCCAGAATAAAATGCTTGATTCCACACAACGCTCTTTGGCAAGT
>NC_045738.1:823112-823306 GCF_008692095.1 Etheostoma spectabile | reverse complement strand
TACTTTCATTAATGTTGGGGTGTCTTATTTAATTTTATATTTATTTGTAAAAATTTTAATTGTATTGATTAAAAGTTGACATATTCCAGTCTGTGATTATCCATCAACATAAAATTCTTTAATTTTTCCTAATAATAATTCCTAATGTCTGCTTTTCTAACTCAAACATTAGGTATAATTTCCTATGAATGAGG
>NC_045738.1:814773-823102 GCF_008692095.1 Etheostoma spectabile | reverse complement strand
AATTCCAAAAATAACTGTAAAACTAAAGGTAATAAGTTAGTGTAACGTAGTGTTGAAAATGTAAAAAGTGACAAACATTGGGGGAAAAAAGCGTCAAAAGTGTTGAAAATGGGACAAAAACGTAATAAAAAGTTGAATACATCGATAAAAAGCTTCAACAAAAGAGTTGATTTCCAATTTTGACGGGAAGACAACACAAGTTAAAATGGTTTTCTGAGTACAAAAAAAAAAGTCAGCCTGCATATAATTTCCTTCAGAGAATGATTCGGCCTTCTTATTTATTTACACTTACCAATTGAATTACATAAGTAAGGTACTTTGACTCCACCAGTTAACTCATGTTTTACATGGACAATCAGCATCAGTGTACTAATGTGAGAAGCCAAACATGAGCAGTTATCCAAAATGCCGCTGCATCTTTAGAGAGCATTTCTCACACTTTTATGTACAGTAATCACTGTAATATTGTGGTTGTCTAAGACAATATGAGCAAGAGAACTATTTCCAATTTGTTTCCTTCAGCAGCAACATCCTTCATGTGATTAGCAGCAGGTCCTGAAGGAACAACTAGCTAAATGAGAGGTAATGTCTTCCACTGCTGTGGCCTCTGAATGGGAGATGTGTGAGTCGTCCCCCCCCCCCCCCCCCCCCAACTCATTACAGTTTTCATTGTGACATTTTTAACAATATTCATATTAGATTATTAGAATTTGCCAGACAGCAAATTGAATCAAGTCAAATGAAGCAGAATGACATTTCTCTCAGTCTGCCGAGGTGAAAAACCAAACATTAGCTGACACCAGACGCTGTCAGCCATCTAAAGGGAAAACCACTTTGACAGCCTGGTTGGAAAAAATCTGAATGACAACCAAGCTGTCTTGTTTAAAGTACATGAAAGCCATACCTGAGTGAAAGGACAAGTACGTTACCGGAAAATAACTTTGGTAGAAGTCAAAGTCTCCTTTTAAAATTAATTTTAAAAGTCCTAAAATATGTTGATATTTATTTTAAGTTTCAAAAGTAATCGTGAGAATAAATGTACTTAAGGTGTCTAAGCGATGCCATGAGTTAAGGGGGTGGGGGTGGGGGTCGGGGGGGCTAGTGCATGGAAGCGAGGGAGAAGGGACGGGTGGAGGAGGGGGGGGGGGGAGAGCTAGCCTCGTTTTGTTTGAAAATACTTTTAACTTCAACAAGAATTAACGTCACCCAACATCGCTTAGAGCACCTTTAAGTTTTAGAAGTAAAAAAAACTTTGATTATGAACTTCATGGCCAACGTAATTCTCAGTCATCATCTGTTACCATGGCGGCAGGCATGACCAGGTGCTTCCACGACACTATCAGTTATGCTTCCTCCTCCTCTCCTTAACTTTTGGCCTATGTTTTTTTTGTTTTTTTGCCACTTGGCAACAAACAGGCATCAGGTCACCAACCAGAATGGAGCCTGCATTATCTTGGCAATTTAGGAGCAAGGATTTGCCAAACCTGCTTTTTTCCAGTGTAACCGATTTCTTCTGATTTTATTATGTAGCAATGAGTAACTAAGATGCTAAGGGGAAATGCAGCAGAGTAAAAGTATACATTTTAAAAGGTAAAAGTTTCCGGAAATACAAATAACAAAGTGAAGTACAGATACGTGAAAATTAGTACAGTAGTGAAGTATTTGTACTTTGTTACATTACAACACAGCAACCAAGGAACTATGTAAACCCAAAAATGGAATGCTAACCTCCTTGCTGCAGTAAGATCTATCTGTTTTCTATGTGCCGGAAAAGAAATGATTTACTGACTGCCAAAACAATGTCTGTAACAGTCCCGTCATTGTGCACAGAGTCAACATGGCACCTTTGCATGGCAGAGACCGATCTATAAAATCAGGTAGTGGTATTTTCTTTGTCACAGAGAGGGTAAATGAATGGCCTGACTGAGGATGTTGTGGCCACACTGTCGTCCTTATCACACTGTGCGTCATTTTCGGATCCAGGGTCCCGTTACAACTGCCGACCATGACCCAACTGTGGATATATATCTATAACTTACATTAAGGTAAACCATGGACGTTAAGGACAACTATGTTGATAATCTGTTAATCATTTAAGTATTTTTCAGGCAAAATGAATTCCTTCGAGGTTCGCAATTGAAGATGACAGACGACAACGGTGACAATGATGGAGCACGTCTTGGATTCAAATCCAAAGGTCTAACTGTGGGCCACCGGCATGTAACCAGTTTAAGGAAGCTGTGGTGAGGTCTTTTTTTTTTTTTTTTTTTTTTTTTTTTTTTTTTTAAAGAATGTGACAGTGATGACATTTTCAGTGCAAGGTTATATATAGCAGTCTGTGCTCGTCTCACCTGCGTCAGAGGGAGGTAGAACAAGATGACATGACATGAAGACGGAGATGTCGCTTTTATTTATTCATGTGCATGTCTGTGTGTGTGAGGGGGATTAGGTTTGTCAAGGATTACAAATTTGATTACCTACAGTTATGTACTGATTCCATGATTTAAAATATGATCATGTTAAAGTGCAAAGTGAGGGAACTGTTTTAGCGACACTGCAAATAACATTTGATATGGTTCCATTCACTCACTTGTTTTTGTTTATTCTCAAACAAAAAGCCAACATGCCAACAACAATGTTCTTAGCAGTAAAGGAAACACTTAGTTTATACTCACATGTCAATTTCATATTTTTATAACCTATGCAAAACAGTTTGGCAGTTGTGAAACAGCATGTCGTTTATATCTTACAATGGCAGATCTGTTGACTGTGGCTACAGAAATTGGAATCTGTTCAACTCCAGTTTTGTTCCATTTGCTAATGTAGCCACAGAACAAACTTTCATTTTAAATATCTGAGTTTAAGTAAAAGACCCTTTAGAGATATTTCATTTCCTGTATTAATAACCTCCGCTCTATCTAAATGTGTCTCCATGTCTGTGCTATGACTGTGCTGGTATGACGGCAGGGCTGCCAGGTCACATTGATGTCATTATGATAGCGGATAAACAAGTCGGATATGACAACTGGGGACTAAACACTCTGTTACCTTGCCAAATGAACACTCAGGGCAGCTGCAGGTCGTGATATAGTTTAATATCTTAAAAGGTGTTGTCGTTATCTGAAACAGACAAACCATCCATCTCCTTAATGGCCAGTGCCATTAGCAGCTGGGCTTCAAGAGGCTGGGATAGTCTACAGGGCATAATGTTTCACAGTACTGTAAACTGCTGTCCTTCCAGCTGCTAAGACCGCTAACACCATTAGATGCAAATGGACTTAAAAACCACAAAAGCTTCTTATTACGTCCATTATCACCACCCTGGTTTTTTTGCAGAATGCAGAATTCCAGCCACTAGAGCCAGTCCCACAATGAGCTTTCTTTAGGATGTGCCATTTCTGAGTCTGGAGCTTTTAAAGGGGGGGGTGCAAGGTTGAGGCTGGGGGTGTGGCCTTGACCAACTGTCACTTTGCTTTGAAAGCCAGGATGTCTCTGTGTCTCTCTCTCTCTGTGTGTCTCTGTGTGTCTCTCTCTCTCTGTGTGTCTCTGCGTCTCTGTGTGTCTCTCTCTCTCTGTGTGTGTCTCTGTGTGTCTCTGCGTCTCTGTGTGTCTCTCTCTCTCTCTCTCTGTGTCTCTGTGTCTCTCTGTGTGTCTCTCTCTCTCTCTCTGTGTGTCTCTGTGTGTCTCTCTCTCTGTGTCTCTCTGTGTCTCTCTCTCTCTGTGTCTCTGTGTGTGTCTCTCTCTCTGTCTCTGTGTGTCTCTCTCTCTGTGTCTCTGTGTGTGTCTCTCTCTCTCTGTGTGTCTCTGTGTGTCTCTCTGTCTCTCTGTGTGTGTGTCTCTCTCTCTCTCTCTCTGTGTCTCTCTCTCTGTGTCTCTGTGTGTCTCTCTCTCTCTCTCATGGGTTGGCCAAATTCTCTGGGCAAGCAAAGCACAGAAAGGGGAGGTAACGTTCATTCTAGCTTTCCCATCTTCATTTTCTCAAAAGACAGAGCAGGATACCCGGGGCTCGGTTTACACCTATCACCATTTCTAGCCAGTGGGGGACTATAGGCAAGTTGGGGGAACTCATATTAATGTTAAAAAAAAAACCTCATAAAGTGAAATTTCCATGCCAATGGTAAATTTAAATTTAACTTAACTGAACAGCTTTGGAGTCCTTGGAATGGTTTTATGACTTTTTTGAGTTTCTCTCCCCCCCCCCCCAAAGAAAAACCACCCTTGCAACTTTCGGCCAGCAGGAAGTATCAGCATCAGGAAGTATTGTGTGATATCAGGTCTTGCGATGTAACAAATTGCTTCACGGCACTGCACACATACGCCCATTCATGAACCGGCTAACAAGGTAGCAATGGAGTTTTTTTCTGAGTTTTTACCACTATTGTCATGGCTGAGCCGGCAAAAAAGAAACAGAAACTTTGGAAAACATTGTCCGAGGAACAGAGAAAGAGGAAACGGCATACTGAAAGAGCGAGGAGTCAGACACAGGTAACACAGGTAAACAGAGGAGCTGTAGGGGGAGCTCTATAGAGAAACCTAAGAGCAAAAAAAACTGCATAGCAACAATAGGGTGTTAAATTACTAATGTTAAGGATGAATGCCGCACAGTGCCCTGCTATGCCATGAACTACAAAGAACTGCTACAAAACTAATATTTTTTCGATTATGTGTTATCTTACTACCCCACCAGCCCGTCAGACACCGCTACCAAGAGCCTGGGTCTGACCGAGGTTTCTGCCTAAAAGGAAGTTTTTCCTCGCCACTGTCGCACTGTTGCTGCTCTGGGAGACTACTAGAACTGTTGGGTCCTTGTAAATTTTGGAGTGTGGTCTAGACCTACTCTATCTGTAAAGTGTCTTGAGATAACTCTTGTTATGAATTGATACTATAAATAAAATTGAATTGAAAACATTGCAAGGATTTATGGAGGTGCAGACGATGCAGGGTGGATGCCAACTGGATAGAAAGCAGTAAAGTGCTGATGGGTCAGCTTTTAAAACCTTGAGGACCATCGAGGAGTAACATCCCATCTATTATCCCTACTAATCAACCTTTACTCCTCCAATATTAGAACATTTAAAAAAATGACACATTAAATAAGGAAAAAATATTTTTAAATTAACAAATGACATCCATCCATCCATCCATCCATCCATCCATCCATCCATCCTGAATGTAGCGGAGTCTGAACACAGCAGACAACATAACATCATTAAGCAATAATCGATTATGGTCTGTCCCTGCGTCAGTGTAGAATCGTCCAGGTCTGCACCCCGATGCATTGATGCGATGATTCATTTCAACACCCCTACAATAAAAAGGAGTTCCTATTTTTTAGGTAATTTGTCAAAAGTATAGTTGTCATGAAAAAGAAAACCTTAATATTTTTGTTTATTTCCAAAGTTTACAATGCACAACACCATCTGAATATTGTATGCTGTATTTATTACAGTACAAAACACTTTTGCCATAATTGAGGTTGAAAAGTTAATTAAAAATCAACTGTGTCCTGTTTACTAAGTCAATGCAATCCAACTACAACTGTAAATGACTACAGACATTAGGATAAGTATTCTGTGACGACTGCATTGCATATAATAAATCCTACCTAACCATTTATTGAAGATAATGTGATACTTTTATTGTATATTAATCTACCAACATAGATTTCCATGTCTACCATCCACACTAAAGCTTTCTTATCTGCCCTTCTGTCCGGCCATTTGGATTTCAGATGGATCCTGCTGATCCGTGTACCTACCTGATAAAAGGCACGGTCACTTTTTACACGATAGGTGGGTGGGGTTTTATGGCTCCTATGTCCTGTGGTTACATCCTAATGTCTTTATGGCTGTTTGTAATGGTCAACACAAAGGGAAGGGAAGGGAAGGAAAGAAGGATGGATGGATGGATGGATAGATGGATGGATGGGATAAGAAAGCAAAGAGAAAGACACAAGAAGAAAGGGTGCACTATGTGTTAACAATATGTATCTCTGCTGTCTGTAGTGTGTCTTTAACGGAACATTGTGTACAGTAACCAATCAGAGCATCTCGCTCTGATTGGTTACTGATAACATGTTTCTTGTCTCAGAAATGATTGCAATCAACAATATAATTGTCTCTTTCAGTCAAATAATATTAAGATTTATTAAAGATTTATTAATGTATTACTTTTGAATCAAACCCAGGATGCATATTTTGGTTATAGCACTGTCATGTGACCCAGATCATTTATTAAAAGGGATATTTCACCGTTGGACAGATGAATATATCTTTAAAATTAGGTCACTTATGTAGTAGAAATATTAAATTATTTTAGTAATTGGTGCCTTCTAGGCCGAGAAAAGCCATAAAATGTGTTTTTGGCTCATGTGGATGAAAGACACAAGAAATAACCAAAAATACATAGTCTATAAAGTAATCACTGCCTCAGTTTGTCTAACTGTATCCCCCTTATCATTGTTGTTGTTGCTATGAATACACAATATACATATATCGCAATGTCAACTTGCGCAATACCCATCGCAAAAGGCTGACACGTCAGGAAAAACACTCAATTTTTACCAGTCATTCGCCCTAGGAACTTAGCTTATGTAAGAAACAATGTTCTTGTGCTTCATTGATGCTTCTAAAGCATTTGATCGTGTTAATCATGAGAAATTATTTTTAAAATTGTCTAAAAGTGGGTTCCCTGGTTTTGTAGTTGGAATCTTGGTGTATTGGTACTTGCATCAGACGATGAGTGTGAGATGGGGGAACGTAACGTCACGTCTGTTCCCTTCCATGTGACCACTGGTCAGGGAGGAATTCTGTCTCCTTTTCTTTTTAATATGTGCTGTATATGAATGAGTTGTCTTTGATTTTTTTTTAAATGCACGTGGCCCAGGCTGTAGGGTTGGTGACTTACTAATTAACCACCATGTACGCAGATGATTTGGTCATCTTCAGCCCATATAGTGCGTGTCTCCAACAGCTTCTGAGAGCATGCCCACACTATGGTGTCGATTTTGATATAAAATGCAATGCTAAAAAGAGTAAGATCATGATTATTAGAAGTAGAGAAGACAGACAGGCAACCTTCCCTGACTTATATCGGTCTGGCACTGCACTTATGGTGTGCAGTGAAATTACATATTTGGGCCATATTATTGCAAATGACTTTTCCCGCTGCCTATGATCTATAGGCAGCGTCGGAAGCTGTATGCTCAGCGAACATGCTGTGTTGTAAGTTCAGCATGTGCCCTGTACCGGTGAAGATCTCCCTCTTTAGAACGTATTGTACACCTTTGTATCCGGCCCACCTGTGGTGTCGTTATAAGCAAGGCAGCAATAGAAAACTCATAGTGGCTTATAATGACGGCATGAGGCTGCTGCTGAGAGCTCCAAGAAGCTCCAGTGCAAGCCATATGTTTGTCTGCGTTGGGGTACCTACCTGCTCTGCTGTCTTACGTAACCTGATACGTCTTACGTAACCTGATACGTCTTACGTAACCTGATACGTCTTACGTAACCTGATACGATTTATGTGCAGGGCATCTGAGTCAGAAAATGACATAATCACTGTTTTGGTTAACCCTGTACGCAGTTCTGTCAGATTCTCTTCCAGACTGTGGAACCATTGGAGAACATGTCTGTATATTAGACACTGAACATTGCGGAAGGGTCTGTCTTTTGTATTTTTGCGTATGTTCTTATTGTGTATTTGGATCCCCCTGGGTCTGAAATAAAGTTTATATTTTTTAACTGTTTCTTCCAGGTTTTTAATAACATATAAAAATCAACAAGCATTCTTTTAAAAGCTCCACATGCTAGCCAGCTGTTGTCCACTCAGCTCCCCAGGAGCTACTGCCGACTGAACAGCAGAGACGTTTTACCGAAGATGAGAGGGCGCTGCAAACGTCTCGCTCACGTCTCTTCCAGTGGGGATTCCCAGTTGCGGAACCGTAAAACTGCGGCTACCGTGCAAACCGGGCTGTGGTTTGTGTAGTGAACCATTTGGTTTTGCATCCTTTGTCTCCACCAAATTCTATTTAGGAAACAGCTGCCTGTTAAGCAGCTAACTGCTCCACCATGTTCAGGTGGCTGACTGCTGTCCGTCTGCTGTTTGGTGCTGGGCAGGTAGTCTGCAATGTGCTTTTTTATTATTAGCCGTTTTGCTTAATACAACGCTCTGCTGCACCTGGAAACGTTGCCACAAGTGCTATTAAAAACAGTCAAGTTGCTGGCTGCAGTGATAATTATCGTCAAATTATTGTCATTGTTTATATGAAACAATTGATTAGTTCAGATTTAAAAATTTTAAATGTAAATGTGCTGTATTTATATAGCGC
>NC_045738.1:814525-814763 GCF_008692095.1 Etheostoma spectabile | reverse complement strand
TTAACGACTACTCAAAGCGCTTTTACATTTACAGGAAACATTCACCATTCACACACACATTCATACACTGTGGCTAAGGCTGCCGTTCAAGGTGCCACTGCTCATAAAATAAACATTTACACACATTCACACTCCGATGCGCAGCACCGGGGGAAACTCGGGGTTCGGTGTCTTGCCCAAGAACACTTAGACGTGGGACTGCAGGGCCAGGGATCGAACCACCAACCTTCCGATTGGG
>NC_045738.1:809672-814515 GCF_008692095.1 Etheostoma spectabile | reverse complement strand
CAACCGCTCTACCACTGAGCCACAGCCTCCCCTTACTACTTTTTTTTAATCGTTATTGCAATATCAACTGGTGCAATCGCCAAAGTCGCAAAATATTGCATTGTTTGTGATAGTTGAAAGAAAATATCAGTAGAAAACTGCACTTTAATCCTTAGGTATTGAAATTTGGTATTAAATGAATAGAAAGTTTTTGATACTCAATACTAAGAAGACAATTCTGGCAGTGCCTAAAAATCAAATTTTGGTAACCCAGCCCTACTTGGGATATTGACGCATCATCTGCTGTGTGGTTAAAACACAAGATATCAAATATCAGAAATATAATGAAAATGCTGTCTTCTTTTATCCAAACAGTCATACACACAGACACTGATCTATTATCCTTCATTTTATAATCCAAGTTTGAGATGTTTGTGTGTGTGTGTGTGTGTGTGTGTGTGTGTGTGTGTGTGTGTGTGTGTGTGGTGTCAGACAATAGCTCCAAGGTCTTATTCGGTGATTCTTATTGGTGAGATGGAGCCGTTATTGGACTGCATGATGAGTTTTGGCATCATGATTACCTTGTTCAGGTCGCTCGTCTCTAATCTGAAGTGGCATTTTAATAAGAAATGTCCCCTGTGTAACTATTGAGCAGCGTCAAGCTAATTTCCCACCATCAATTTAAAGCCTCCCATTAACAGAAATACCACTTTCTCTGAGAAAGGTTGTAAAAACAATACGGGCTGTGCTTTTACAGATATCCAGCCATTGAGAAAAACAATTTTGCTGCCATATTTGGATATGACTGAATATATCAGAAAAACATAGTTGCTTACTATTTAGGCAAAACGTGTTTTTTTTTTCCTTCCCCATCATTTTATCTTGTATGGGAAAATGCCACAACAAAAATGTGCAGACTCGAACACAAGGTAATAGAATGCCAACGCAGAGACGCGTAGAGGCGCTCGGATACAGTCGCGGCACAAGAAAATTATATCGCACTCATTTGATCCCTCTCAGTTATGCGGACGAGCCACTGCTTTATGTGACACGATGCTCACGCTACGCATGCACTTCTTTTCTCATGGAGATTCCCCTCTCACTCATTATACATCGCTTCAAAGAGGAAGAGCGAGCTAGCAGCCAGAACCCACTCTGTCCCCCCCCCCTCCAGGACACGCACACCACGGTTATCTTATCACCACAAACTGTTGGCACGTCAGAGCTACCCTGTCCTCGTACCGGCAATTACTCCTATGACATGCAGCTGTCCCACTCACACGCTTCTCGTATTTTTTGGAGCACCATGGTCTGCACGCCAACACACCGACCCCCATTTCCATGGTCGTACAGACCACACCCCCATATACAACCAACCAGCTTTGCACACACAACAACATCAACACTAGCATCAACACAGACTACATCACACACACACTACCCACCACACACAAATCACACAACATCAATCTACATACACACAATCACACACTACTACAACGTGTTACATCTAAGACACACTCTATCACACACACACATTCAATACAGCACAACTAACTAAAGAACACCTATCACTTACTACAAATACCAGATACTACGCCTCCATTAAGCAGACCTACCACACGAGCTGCTGTGTCAGCCACTTTTGTGTTTTTGCTCTTTGGCTGGTGGACAACATAACAAGTGACTCTTTTGCTTTAGATCCTCGGTAATGGGAATGACAGTGTTTTGTTAGCAGGCACTTTAGGTGCACATGCTTTGCTAAGAGGTTCCCTTACTTTGGTCTACAGATCCAGGAGTGGACTCCCTTTCTTCTAGTCATCTTGACTGTTTTAAGAACACTCCTCTCCCTCTTTTAGTTTGGGTCTTTTTTTTTGGTCACACCTACTTCAGTACTTTTATCTAGTGTTTGTTGCCCTACCTCATACCCTTCTGGTCTTCTTTTTGGATCTTTTACTCCTGGTTTATTGGTTTTACTAGACCAGATAATAAAAAGTTTTACCTGTTTTTCGCCGTTGAGCACCTATAAAAGTCCACCCATCTGACAACTATTCTCCACAACACAGACTCAAGTTATTGTATAGTTTGGCTTTGAGACTTCCAAACTAGCCGGTCCGCAGTCTATAGGTCTGGAAGCCGATTCTGTACCTTTCAGAGGGCATGTTGATATTAAAATCAGAAGTGGCTTTCTGCACATCTTAAATCTTATGTCTTTTTCTAGGTCATTGATGTATATAAAAACTAAGTTTGCAATCGGGCTTTGACTCCATACTGTCCCTGGTAGACAAAAAAATCAAGCGTCAAGGAAGTATGTCGTTGTGTTGACCAGTGCTAAGATTAGGATCCAAGAAAGGACGCATGTTTCCGGTGCCCTCTAATCAAAGATAGCCTACATATAGGCATGGGCCACCGTTGTTCTCATGGGGATGTGGTCTGTATGGATAAGATAACCTCAGCATAAATATCCGTCGTTTCATGGTATTGCAATTTCGTCTGTTAAATGTATTATTTAAAATGTCTGGGGTAAAAAAAACTTCCATTGAACACATGTGTATGTATGTATATATGTTATATATGATTTTCAGAATATTTTTTTGGGGATTTTCAGGCCTTTATTGACAGGACAGCTGAAGAAACTGAGAAGGGATCTGGCTGTATTGACTTGGGGGCGCTTTGACGAGGGTGTGGATATGTTTTTATTAAACTTATGAAGATAAGCGGAGGCCTAGAAGCACAACGTCCACTTCACGACGTTCGGAAACCGCCACGCTTTGCGTTCGAGGTCAGCTTTGCTATCCTCTATATAATGTGGACACTGTCCTTCAACCGCTCTCTGTCTTCTACCCGCCCAAGTCGTAGTCGTATCCATGGCTACCCTGTGATGTGATGTATTTATTTTTAGACACACACCTGAGCACCTTCCTCCCGTTCTTGGCGGTCAGGCGGATTTCAGGGCATTTGTTTATGGTAAGGATTAAATACACTTTCACTGGTCTTGTGCTCAGGTTTTGCAGGAATTCGTATGATGGAAAAATGTTATTTTTTTGGGTTTTTTTTTTTTGGTTTTTGACTGTTTTTAAATCTATCGCTGGTTTGTCTATGATTACCTGGAATCGTACTTAGAATACAGATACTATAGATACACGGGACCCCTGGATACATCTAATAGGGACCAAGATCGGCCAATGGTGTTAACGTTACGAATCAGTTTGACTGGAGCTTGTGAGCCAATTCAACAAGTTTGCCGTGGGCAATGCTCTTGGAAGGGACTACTGTGTTTGTGCAAGAGGAGAAAAGGGAAAAAGGCTCCCGGTGTGTGATTAGGGACTTGGTCATGACTGTTCGTTCGGTGTGTGGCAGGGATCAGCCAATCAGTGCCTTTGTTTGGGTTTGCAGAACAAACATGTGCCAACTGCAAGGTTTTGTTTTTGGAGTGAGAGGAATGAGTCATGGAAAGGCTACTGTAAATTCTACATCTGCGGCCTATGAGTCACACACACACACACACAGACACACACACCTTATTTTGACATTTATGTTCCAAGATGTTCAGGTACATTAGCATAACAAAAAATCCCGCCTAGCACATGTTAGGCCATTATTGTGTTCGGATCAAGTAATGTATTGATATGATGATATTATTGGATGCAGTGCTCAAAATGGCTGTGCAACGTTGACCTGTGTCTGGGTTGCTGTCTCTAAGATTAAAGCAGCAGGGAGGGCGGTTTCATTAATATGGAGCTGATATGGATGTTAGGTGTCCAGCAAACACTGGCAAAGTACCTAAAAACCCCTGTGCAGTAGTTTCTGCTACAGAAGTGGGTCAGGGACACATTTATTAGGGCTTTTCCTTTATTTAGAACGTGTGACGAGAGACAGGAATAGAATGGGGGGGCAACACGCAGCAAAGGGCCCTCAGGTGGGATCAAACAGCTGGACAGCGTGCAAGGAACTGAGTGCACTCTACTTCTCTGGTGAGCTATGAAGGCTTGTTGCTCTCACCAAGACATCACCACCATCACACACACACACACACACACACACACACACACACACACCTATGAATTGTTGCCAATGCTAGGAGGAAACTGATGAGTGAAGTGCTGTATGGCTGCAACTAACGATTATATGCCAATATAATGTCAAGAAAACAATGGAGAGGCTAGGAACAGCAAATGTTTGACTTTTTTTTCTTTTTCTCGGTTTTTTCTCAATCAGTTTTCAAAATGGTTTGCAATTAATTTTCCTAATATACAAGTTCCCAAGTTTATGAAGTGAATATTACAGTACCAGGGTGTACTATCTACAAATCTAATATGGCTTGGCTCTGTATGTGACATTGTCAAATTAGAATTTACATTTGCACATTAAAATGAATTAACAGCGATGAAAACAAATGAATGTATAAATAATGATAACATTTGTTCTTGAATAAATCTGTGCTTGTTCTGATGATGTATGCTATAGTGACATCTGATAAATATATTAGAATTCTCCAGCGGGTAGAAACAGTGGTGCATTGATTGTACAGAGTCTGTGCGATTAATCTTTAGGCTGTGTCGCGTTCTCATGTTCAAAACAACTGGTTTTAGAGCATCTCTTGTAGGGCTGCACAATTATTTGGATTTTAATCGCGATCACGATTTGGACTTCCCACGATCAAATTTGCGTGATTGTGCGATTATTTTTTATAAAGCGTCATTTCATAGAACGCTTCGTGTTTTTTGCAAAGCCAATTTCCCGCTTCGTAAAGCCGTCTGCTCATGAGCCAGTCACAATAGTTCACTGCCCCGCGCAGCTTAGTTCCTAGATGTAGACAGTCCCAGAGGACAGAGTAGCGTGAGGAAAACTCAACAGATAGCAG
>NC_045738.1:809159-809659 GCF_008692095.1 Etheostoma spectabile | reverse complement strand
AATACGTCAGTCTCAAGGTTTACCAGTTTACCAGTAAACGCAACACTTTGTCCCATCTGGTGTTTTTCCGACAACAGCAGTGAGCAGTGCTAGTCGGTGCTAGTAGCATCTGTTAGCTGTTAGCTAGTGCATCTGTTAGCTGTTGCTAGTAGCGTCTGTTAGCGTTAGTCTCTAGGACGCACGGTGCATGTCCTCGCATCCGCTGCAATGCTGTTTATATTGCATATGGTTTTAATTTGTGCTTTACATGACCATTTCGTCTGTAAAAGCGTGTCTGTGTTGGATCTTCTACGCTCTCTCGTCCTACTCTCTCTCCTCTTACTCTCTGCCCCGCCACAGCGGCACGGTCCCACACTTCTGATATTTGTCTACAGTTTTAATTTTTTATTAACACAGCTGTATATTCTTAAGTATGAGGGGCAAACCAATATTTGTACCAGTGTTTCCATGGTAACTCGCTATTGCTATCGCGGCCGCCACGGCGAAGAACACAGAAGAAG
>NC_045738.1:809025-809149 GCF_008692095.1 Etheostoma spectabile | reverse complement strand
CAGCTAACTTCAGTTGGTAGAGTAACAGCGTGAGAGACGGAGCCTGCTGGACCTGTACCGGGACCTGGCCAGAGATGTGACCCATGGCCAGAATATCATAATTCATAAAAATGCAGCGCAGTGA
>NC_045738.1:806568-809002 GCF_008692095.1 Etheostoma spectabile | reverse complement strand
CGTGTGTATCCGCCGTTCGACCCGTGCTGGACCCGTTCATAATGATCAGCAGTCTCCCTGTGAGTTGCGTCCATCGCACTCCCTCTCGCAGTTATAAACAGCCTATGTAACAATACAATTTGTTTTGGTTAAAATCAACAAATAATCGTGAGAATAATCGTGATCAAAATTTTGAAAAAAATAATCGTGATTATCATTTTGGCCATAATCGTGCAGCCCTAATCTCTTGGGTGAAGAAATATTTTGTTCTGCCTTCCTTTAATACTATCTGGATCATACACGCACGTGTTCAGTGTAAGTCCCACAAGAGATTTCTTTTATGCGATTCTATTGATTTGTTTCCTTTTGACTTGCAGATATTTGCTTAAAAAAAAAAAAAAAAAAAAAAAAAAAAAAAAGGTCCCAGGGCATGAAAATTTTACTTTGGAGGTTTTTTACATTAATATGAGTTCCCCCAGCCTGCTTTTGGTCCCCCAGCCTGCCTCTTGTCCACCAGCCTCCACCTTCCCCTCATCTCCTTCTCAAAGCTCCAGACTCAGAAATGGCACATCCTAAGGAAAGCTCATTGTGGGTCTGCCTCTAGTGGCTGGAATTCTGCACCAAGGCTGAATTTCGGGAAAGAGACTTCAGATAAAGTATTAGGGGACCATTAAGGCCTATATAAAAGCATCCAAAGAGCGCCATGTCATGAGACCTTTAAAAAATAATGGTCAGAAAATAAACCTGTCTCATGCGGTTTAGTTCATTTTTAGCTGTTATCTTTGTTGGTTTTCCATTTTCATGTTGCATAAGTGGACACATGCAGTCCCATATTGATTTTTTTGTGTGCGGTTAGCATTAATGAAAAGTTCAACAGCGTTAAACATGATTTATGATCCCACCTGTTCCAATAATGACCCTTACCCATCATGCTTCTCAGCATTCTTACAGGAAACCATTATGGTAATAACCATAGGAACAGCAGGGAGTGTGTGTTAGCTGGTGTGTGCTAGACAAGTGTGTTCCCATTGATGTGCAGGTCGGTTCTTGTCAGCAGGGATTATAGATGGAGCTCATCATTTAGCTGTATGTACTGTAAAAGGGCAAAGATACAATTAGTTTCTAGTTTTGTAAATAAAAGTGATTAATTAGTTCCTATCCGTGTACTGTATGCTCTTCTTTGATTAGAGACTCCTGGATGAATTTACTGATCAACTGAGGGGATGTTACTCAACGATTCCCAGTCCGGGCTTTTGATGCCTTAATACTTCACCCATAGTTCTTTAGCATTTAGGGTGCTTAAAAAACTCAAAGTCCGGACCAAGATTCAGGTTTTTCAGCCTAGCAGCTAGCAGAGATTCGTTGTGCTTATAGCTTAATCCCAACATAACCGCACAGTTGAGTTTCAGCCTGAATTTCTCGCTTTTCAACCATGGTACGAAAAATATCCATACCGCCCCAAGCCCTAACCGCCGCGACTCTTTTTGTTTTGTTGTGATGATGAGAAGCAAGAGGCAGGAACTTTCTTTCTGTAAAATTTATTCAGAGACAAATGGAAACCTACACTGTACATTGCTTCCACCTAACACGTAAGCTGCTGATGTTTTTCCGCTCTGATAGCCGACAGCGGTCTGCTCTGAGCGCATTCACCATCACTCACACACTCCTGTAGCCTACACACTAAACACCACAGAGCTATTCCTTAAAAAGGAGCTTCCCCGGTCTTCTAACATGAGGATCACCTGCCAGAGCTTGTATTTGGTCCGAAAGTCCAAACCATCCAAAAAATGCTTTCACACTATAAACGATCCTCTTTCGGCCGTTAAGTCTGGACCGTGGTCCAAGGGAGATTTCACACCTGTATGTATCATGGTTCGGACCAAACTGAAGAGTCCAAACGTAGGTGTGAAAGCCCCCTCAGACCCAAAGTCAAAACGACTGCTGGTGATATCAGATTATACTCTGGCTGGTTTGAAGATTTGTTCACCCTGAGACATTTTATCTGCTACATGGAGATTGTTGCTCAGTCAAATAAAGTTTGGATACTTAAATTGTTGTAAATGCTAAATGACATTGAACTAAAAATGCTAGCTACATCTGTCTCTAATTCTTGTGACTACAGTTCCAACAGTCATAGTTCACTGAGTTGGCACAGTGGACCAAGAAAAGATTAGGCCTACCTCTCCACTGCCAAACACAGTGTTCCATCATTTTGAAAATAAACCAGGCTATTTCAAAATAACATACAAGTATATACTGAATGTTTCTCCAATAGTTTTAATAGTGGTCAGTTTCAATTCCAGCAGATTGGTTGCGATAGTGATCCTACACATAAATATGTTATGTAAAGCCTTTTATTTCTTTATTTTTTTGGTATGGATTTAAGAGAATATACACTCACCTTAAGAATTATTAGGAACACCTGTTCAATTTCTCATGAATGCAATTATCTAAT
>NC_045738.1:805586-806558 GCF_008692095.1 Etheostoma spectabile | reverse complement strand
CATGGCAGTTGCTTCAATGCATTTAGGGATGTGGTCCTGGTTAAGACAATCTCCTGAAGTCCAAACTGAATGTCAGAATGGGAAAGAAAGGTGATTTAAGCGATTTTGAGCGTGGCATGGTTGTTGGTGCCAGACGGGCCGGTCTGAGTATTTCACAATCGGCTCAGTTACTGGGATTTTCACGCACAACCATTTCTAGGGTTTACAAAGAATGGTGTGAAAAGGGAAAAACATCCAGTATGCGGCAGTCCTGTGGGCAAAAATGCCTTGTTGATGCTAGAGGTCAGAGGAGAATGGGCCGACCACTCATCTCCACTACAAATAGGAAAAAGAGGCTACAATTTGCAAGAGCTCACCAAAATTGGACAGTTGAAGACTGGAAAAATGTTGCCTGGTCGGATGAGTTTCAATTTCTGTTGAGACATTCAGATGGTAGAGTCAGAATTTATTGTAAACAGAATGAGAACATGGATCCCATCAATGCCCGTGACAACTTGCCTGGATGGTGGTGGTGTGTAATGGTGTGGGGGATGTTTTCTTGGCACACTTTAGGCCCCTAGTGCCAATTGGGCATCGTTAAATGCCACGGCCTACCTGGCATTGTTTCTGACCATGTCCATCCCTTTATGGCCACCATGTACCCATCCTCTGATGGCTACTTCCAGCAGGATAATGCACCATGTCACAAAGCTCGAATCATTTCAAATTGGTTTCTTGAACATGACAATGAGTTCACAGTACTAAAATGGCCCCCACAGTCACCAGATCTCAACTCAATAGAGCATCTTTGGGATGTGGAGGAACGGGAGCTTTGTGCCCTGGATGTGCATCCCACAAATCTCCATCAACTGTAAGATGCTATCCTATCAATATGGGGTAACATTTCTAAAGAATGCTTTCAGCACCTTGTTTAATCAATGCCACGAAGAATTAGGGCAGTTCTGAAGGCGAAAGGGGGTCAAACACAGTATT
>NC_045738.1:796628-805576 GCF_008692095.1 Etheostoma spectabile | reverse complement strand
GTGTTCCTAATAATCCTTTAGGTGAGTGTATGTCCAGCCCAAAGGCCATTTTCAATGACATGGATTATGGAACTTCCGGATTATAAAAAAAACAACAACTTAAAAACGGCTAATCCCCACAGAGAGTTTACAGAGGGGAACTGTACGGCTAATCACACTTGCCTGCAGAGACCAGGAATTATACATTTTTAATGGTGGTATAAATGGACCAGTTCTCATTAGTTTTACACGCTAAGGTTAAACGTGCTTCAGCTGTAAGTGAAATAAGATGTTTTGGGCTGAATCTCTGTACTGATAGCCCTCAGCAAACTTAACTAAATGCAGACCATGCACTGCCCCTCCCCCAATAACAGAGGGCTGGAAGCCTGCTCTACAACACAACTACGTTTTAAAAACTTTCAGAGCATCTTTTAACTGTTTGACTTAGCTGAAGTACTGCCATACACGTTGAAAGTCAAAACATGTTGCTCTATACGTTTGTGGGTCCGAATGGAAAATGTAAATGCTTTTGTATTTAGGGAGCTGCAAATAGCTGCGTTGTAGGCTTTCTGTATCCATACGGTAGCAGGTACGAACACTGGTCATAGGATTAAGTGACGCATTGTTCAGTGGGAGTTTTATTCAGCGATCACCTGGCTGAGGCTGGGACGTGTGTGGTGTGTGTGTGTGTCCCTTGGAGAGACACACACACACACACCAGACTCTCTCGCTCTCTCCCTACCTGGAGATGCGCAGCCCCCCCCGCTCAAGAAGAGCTTTAATAATGAGAGGTATGTTTTATACGTAGTTGAATATTAATTTGTGTTCACGTTTATCATGTACCAGACATAAGTGCACCGTGTATGCCTTACTTGTGTTTAGACGTGTATCATTATCAATCCAGTTCAATTGTGGTTGGGTTTTTACGTCAGCGTCAGCTACCGAACAGAAGTGTGTGTGTGTGTGTGTGTGTGTGTGTGTGTGTGTGTGTGTGTGTGTCTCACTCAGTGGGACACACGCATCACAGCAATATGAGTGTGCTGAGCCAACTGAATGAGAGCATTTAATACTTTGAGAGATGTGTTTCATACGTGGTTGAATATTTAAACATTTTAAAAATGCAGTTTAGAACAGAAACTTGAACAATTTGTTGCTTAATGTGCATCTGACATCACGTTACTTTCCTTCCTTTCTGCTGATTTATGTTTGATAAATCTGCCAGTTTCTTTTCCATTTTTGTTTAGACCTACTTCTGTGTTGTCTTTGCATATTAGGCGGCGGTTCATTAGCCTTAGACATGCTTTTATGTAGAAAAAAATGAAACCATGGCAGTCTTAAATTATAAATCAAACACTTTCTTTCAATGGCTAGTTTTAGGTTGTAAATAGTTGGTTAATTTTGAAATTAAGTACACTACAGTGTGCACTTTATTATGCTGCTTGCTTGTTGCCACTGTGTGCAATAGTGGAATTATTTTATTTATGCCTAATAATTTTCGACAAAGGCTAATGAAAAGAAAGAAAAAAAAAAAAAATTGGTATCGGCACTAAAAAAAATCCACATCGGTTGATCCCTAGATTTCAGTATCAAGTTATGGTTTTCAAAAAACCAGCTGCTCTTGGATTAAATCGGTAAGATGATTTAGGTTGACGTGTGACACTGAGGGGAAGTCAACACCATCGTTGCTTGCTATTGTTGACTGCTTTTACTCAGAATAAAAAGAAATGAGATGAAGGACATATCCAGTGAGCTGGCCAATGGATTATGATTAGAGTAAGAGAAACATGCACAAATGGGTGCACGGATGATGCAGAGTAAAGATTAGTTCCACGCAGATGGATTCATGTAGTAAATCTAGGCTTAATAAGGAACACTGGCTGGAATCTTTAATCAAGTGTAATGGATTTTCAGCTTAAACATTTTAACAGCTGAGCGGAACAAAATAGTAAATAAAAAAAAATAAAAAACTTATTTAAAAGTTTCGAATACGCAAACATTTAGAACAGAGGACATCCTATGTCGTGAATTGGCAAGATCAAATACCTGTAACAGAGGTTGAGAGCAGCGGTTCATCTGAAAAAGACACATTAGCAAGTCACACTTTAACTGGAAGTGTTTTGTCATGTCAGGTACAGTTTTGTGACTAATCAAAGTGCTTAGTGGGTACTCAATGATTTCTGTGTAAAGAATACAACATAGTATAACAGTTAGATGCGGAAATATAATATTTCATGGAAGATGGCAGGTGGTAAGAGCAGAATGGTAGAGCAACAATTTGCAATTTCCTGTTCCTAAGTAGTGGATTTCTTTGCACTATGTCTGGCTAGAATATACTTCATTTTGTAATGTTTCCAGTGTGAATACACAGTATACTAAAAATCTGCTTAGAATTAGTATTTAGTATGGATTTCGTAATGAGCCTGTTAATAGTGCAAAGTAAAAACTAGGGCTGTCCCAAATACTTGGTTTGAAGCTTCGGTACTAATCAACAGCAAATATTCGGTGACGCTTCATTTCACATATCCAAATAGTCGGAATATCCGGATCCAGCCCTACTAAAAACGTGACAGTTCTTGGCATGAAAACACATTACGTGCTTGGTGAATAATGGGTTGTTTTTGTTGTTGTACTGTACATAGATCTAGTCACTTCAGCCCGAGGAACCACTGTTATTTCTGTCCATGTATTATCTGTAAAGAAGCGTTTCTCTACTCTTGCCATTGATTTGCTGCACAACATTTACTCCACGCCTGCAGGCGACTAATAAACTCGACAACTCTATTTTTTCTTTACAAATTGCGCCACTCTTTATTGTATTGGATCTTTCAATAATCTCGACTGCACCGAGTCCCCGCTCTTTATCGGTTTCTTTTTCGGCCTCTCTGTCACTCCCTTCTGTTTGTCTCCTCTAAATCAGTTACCAGCTAATTGGTCACCGTCATGGATTATATGAATAAAATATTGGAAACACCATTTTTGGGCTGTTTCGCGAGGGTAATCCTCAGACACACTGTATTAACGCTCAGAGATATTGTTAGTCAAAATGAAAGGCGGACAAGGTCAACACAAAACACTTTGTTGTGGCAGGACAGTGTTCATACCACAATGTGTGAACATGTGTTTATTTAAAATGACTATCACTGCCCGTGTGTATGTCAGATGAGTGAAAGACAAGTGACTAGAGTGTGACTCAGATCCACTTAAAGCCCTTTCCTTTCTGTGTATCTCACCAATCAGAACATGGTTGCTGTGTGCTTCAAATCTCCTGGATTAGGACCTCTCTTTGGAAAAAAAATACATAACCATTTCAATCTATAAAGCCGGTTTGTTTAGGAAACTTACCAGCTCAATATTTTACACCCCCGCATGTCTGAAGATCAAACCCACTCAGTCGTGACAAAAATATGTAAATCGGTTTTGCTCTGGTGACCAAAAGCCAGATGCTGTCAAATTGAGTCCAGAACAGTTAGTGTTTATGTGTCCTCTGTTCCACTTTTTAAAATGTTTTTCCCTCTAATAAGCAATTAACACATTTTCAAACTAAAACAGCAATTCCCATTAGGACTGGTAATCAAGCCTTCCCAGACCTTTCCTGGAGGACAGACATTGAATTCTGTTGTCATTTGAGATTTGCTTTACGTTTTTAGACTAAGAAATGTGAATAGTCAGCAAGCCCATTCGTGTGCAGAGAATGACATATCTGAATTACTGTTTGTCCAGTGCGCATTTTATATCAATCTACCATTAAAGAGATCCATTATATCGTGACTAAACATTTCCACTTATGCGATTTAAAACTAAATTCAGCATTTCATTGATGGAAACAAGCATTACAAAATGCATCAAAAGGAGTACAGGCTTAAAAACAGGATATTGAACAAATCAGCTGTCTAGTTTATACTGTTCAGCCCCGGAGATTGCCACTTGCCCACCATAAATTATTTAGTGAGCTTTAGAGGTGCCTTTGGACAGAGCCCCCCTGATTGTTGTGCTGTCCTAAGATAACAGTCTCCTGGCTGTAGCTTTACCATACAAAGAAGAGAGTGGCATCTCATCTGATTCTAAGCAAGATAGCGAATAAGTGTATCTCCCAAAATGTTGAATAAAAAGTGTCACAATTTCAATTTTAAAATCAAAATTAATTCACACGCTTGAATATCCAATTAAAAGATTAGAATCGTTGATACTACCACGCCCTCACGTCACGTCCGGTTGGTTTGTCAAGCAGCCACACAAGCCCCCGGGAACAGTGCCATGTCTTAATGACTTAGAGAAAGAAAGAAACTTATACCATATTTTCAGCAGATTATTTTTTTGGGGTACATCAATTTACCAGCCTGAACACTTAAAGGGTCCTGGTTTAAAACGGCATATTAAACATTGCAGCCAAATCCAGAGTTATTAAACTGGGCATGATGTACGAGAGTAGACCTTGGGGAGTGCGTCCGCCTGCATCATCTTGCACGCCCCCCCCAGTTCAAGGGGAAAAAACACGAATTGAAAGGCTGTGAGTCGTGTCCTCTAACAGTCACATTCAGTTAATAGAAAAGACAGGATGGTAACTGCAGATGCAGGGGACTAGTGATGGCCAAATGAAGCTCCCCAGTCCCCAAGTCCCCAGTGCGGAAATATTTCAGATTTCCAGTAGAGCCCGACCCAGTAAAGGATTGTCAAGGCTGATACTGATACGAATATTTGGTTATTATTAGATTTTTTTTTTGTTACAAAACAGATTTTTGTAACATCAAAATATATTAAAGTTCTGATAAAATGCATAAAAATACAAACTTAAGATATGAAACTTAAATTCCTTTGAACAAAAACATTTACAAAAAAAAAAAATGTGTTGCCAACAGGGACGTTGTAGAGCGCCCTCTGGTGGACAAACTATCCAACGCCAACGCTCATAACATGGTGGACAGTCCGTTTTTAATTTTTTAAACATTCATTTATCAGAATCATGTCAAATGATTTTGATGAAATAATTTTTAAAAGTAAATATTTGAAGGAGTGCAATGCTTCTTTTATAAATTAGTCTTATTTTAATTTATAAGGAAACAAAAAAATGTTTAAATATGAACTGTATATGAACCAAATTGATTTAACATTTAACCAAATTGGTCCACAATAAAATATATCGTCCCCAAACCGTATCATAGCCCATGAATCTAGATAGATAATGGATCGTCCTTTAAGGGAGAGATTCACACCTAGAAAATTAGCATTCATTTAAACTTAGAATTCAGTATATTCCATCTTGTTTTGACTTGTGTGCCTATTTGGTCAAAATTGTGTTTTTCTTGCAACATATAGAAAGAAAATGCACATGCAAAAAATACCATATACTGAACTAATTTGGTGTTATATATTTTTCTGAAGTGACATAGGTCTATTAGTGTTGTTGTCCATGGGAAGTGAACTCTCAAATCATAGTCGTTGCCATGGGAAACACTCACCCAGCTGCCTGAAGCTGGGCCACTGAAGGATTGTCCAAAAGAGATACATATGTATTGGTTACACATAGTAAAGAAAGTCATTCAGCTATCACTTCAAAGAGAACATTTTAATTTCTCAACAAGAGAAAATATTAACACCTAAACCAAATAAAAAAACAAACAAGATTCAATGGAATTAAATTATTATAGATAATTGGTGGTAAACAAAAATCCCACAAAGACCCAGAGAGACATAGAGAGACAGAGAGAGAGGATGAGATATGCTTCTGCACGTAGGTACAGTAGACATGGTGCGCTTAGTCATACATTCATTTTATATGCAGACACACGCACAGACAAAACAGTGTCATCATCAGTGTGGGTTCAGTGATCATTCATCATAATGCATGCGACCGTTGCATGTGAGTCACTCGATCAACAACCTATTGTTACTCTGTTCTCTATGTAATTTGATCGAGAGCAGCTGGATGAGCAGCACGAATATCTCTCATTGATTCCGCTCTCATGATGAATTTATTTTCATACTTTTTTATTTTCTCATAGTTGTTCATTCAGCATTTACCCTGGAATTCTGCTACCAGCATCAGTGTTATTTATTGCAGTATATATTTGGTCAACGGTTTAGATAGAAGTGTTTACTAATCTTGTAACTGTGTTGTACCCACTCACTTTAGTAACTTACTTTACCTTATATAATTTACTGACCTTTTGGTCAGCTCTTCAAGTGTAGAAAATTCCATTATGGCATTAGGGCATGCGCATTTATAGGAATAGTTTGTATTCGGCAGCATTGCCACAACAAACCGAAAGGCTTTGCTTGCATCTTTCTCCGCCGCCATTACGGAACCACAAGCGTAGAACCTCAACGTAGGGCTGCACGATTATGGCCAAAATGATAATCACGATTATTTTGATCAAAATTTTGATCATGATTATTCTCACGATTATTTGTTGATTTTAACCAAAACCAATTTTATCCTCACATAGGCTGTTTATAACTGCGAGAGGGAGTGTGATGGACTCTACTCACAGAGGGACGGCTGATCATTATGAACGGGTCCAGCACGGGTCGAATGACGGATACACACGTTGTGTGTATGAAATGTCTGTATCATCACTGCGCTGCATTTTTCTGAACTATGATATTCTGGCCATGGGTCCCATCTCTGGCCCACTGGTTACTATGTAAGGACTACAAACCGAAGTTAAAAACAAACCTGAAGCTGAAGAAACCCTAAACGTTAACGGAACAGATCCGCGGACCTGAATGACTGAGAGAGAGAGGGAGAATTTTAATCAGAACTTTAATATATTTTGATGTTCTGTTGTGTCAATAAAACAAAATATTTTAGTGAGAACTCATAAATAACTACAAATAACTAATTTTAGGGAAATCTGTGTTCTGTAACGGGTTTCTGGATTTATTTATTTATTTTTTATTATTTAATCGGTCGACACATCGGAAAAAAATATTTATATCAGTATTGGCCGTAAAGAAAATCCTTCATTGGTTGGGTTCTACTTTGCGCGATATAAGTATTTGCGCACCCCTTCCCCACGCAGTTGCTAGTAGGCAAGGAGGACACAGTGGATTAAAAAACATGATGGGACTCTTCAGAGTGGGTAATTATCATCACTCAAGTTTCTACGCGCAAAAGTCACCGGACGTCTTAATTAGCTTTTATCAACTCATTTGGCAATGGCTTGAATATAACGGACGTTTATAAATATAAAATATTTACGCACTAAAGCTTTAAAAGAAAATAGGTCTGACTCTCATAGGAGGAACCTTTAAAACAAAGAAGAAAAAAAAAAAAAAATGTATTTCTAACAGTGCAGCAATAATGTACCTATTTTTCTCTAAGCACTTTGTATTATTACATGCATCTCTTTCTCTCTCCTTTTGGCTGGTCTCTAGGGTGCTTTGTCTTCATTTGCCCTGTTCAGTCCATCTTCTGAATGGTGTGCCTCAGTCATCTCTATATTGCTACCATGCTGCCTGGAGACACAAACACACAACAGGTACAGACCAACACACAGTGACACAAACCTAGTAGGAGGTGAACAATATAGCCAGGCCCTGCTGGTTAATCACAGGATGGAGAGGCTTCTCCTGAGTCGCTCTCCCCTGCACCTTTTGGTGGGTGGTAAGACTCGTATTGATTTCGTTCCTTAGAGAAACAGATAGCAAGCTCTGTGTGTGTGTGTGTGTGTGTGTGCGCCAACTATCCTCGCTGTTATTTCATTATCCAGGTGATGATGGATCACATACTGACCAGCCTACAGAGACCAATCTATCCTGTACTGAAGCTACAAGCTAAAAAGTAATAAGTGTATCATAACAAGTCATATTTTTTTCTATAGAGACAGACATTACATATAAAACTGCCATGTTTGGGGTCGCCTGGGTTGATCAACTGGTAGAGCGTGCGCCCCATGTACAGAGGCTGGGTCCATGCCGCATCAGTTGTGGGTTCAGTTCCAACAGCGGCCCTTTGCTGCATGTCATTCCCCCTTTCTCCCCCCTTTCAAGTCTAAGTTGTCCGGTCAAATAAAGTCCTAAAATGGCAAAGAAATTCTTAAAAAAAAATAAAAAAAATGCCATGTTTGGCAAAGATATAATTACATTTGTATACACTGCACAAACGAGAAGTGTAAAGGACGAACAACATTAAAGCATCATCATCGTCATGGCATCATGTGGGAAAAGGTTGCCAGTGAATGACAAGAAGGGCAACTTTCATTTTGTCGCTAAAGGTGAAAGCTCAAATGTCACTTTTGGCGTTTTTCCACTGATGGTAACGGCTCACCTCGGCTCGGCCCACTCTACGTCCGTTTTCCATTGCAGATTGAGTAAAGCCTCAGCGTGGCTGTCACATAGCAACGCGTGATGACGTAATTTTCAGCGCGACTCACAACAGCAGTCGGCAACCTGCCGCGCCAGGAAATGTTTTTGTTTCAAAAGAAGCTGAAGGAAGCAACAAAATCACCGCTAAAAAAACGGAGTTTGGGAATTCTGACGGAGTTCAGACGTCGACATGACGGTTGTTCGCCGACACAAAAGGGTGAGTTACGTTTCCTGGTAACGTTACTACATTTGCTGTGTTCAGCGTCGCAGTCAGTATTTACTATACGCTATATAAAGTACATGGACTTTAGCGACCATGATTACACACCACACTGTGTGCTGTGGACCGTTTGTGTTTAAGAGCATTCAGCCTTTGCAAAATCGCCGCCGCAGACCGTCTGGTGCGATGTCCGACCGTGAGATCTCTGGTTTTGACTACTGGGCTTCGTATAATCTTTATGAGAGTCACAGAGAGGCTTATGACAACGACTGGGATGCATCTGGGACAGCAGAGCCGGGGGGGGACACTGTCACAGGGTGCAGAGGAAGAAGACCGGGAAGTACGGGAGGGTTTGATGCGCTACTTGTGAGAATAGTGCAGAGAGCTGATAATCTGTCGGTGTCCGGCTAGATTTGTTTTAAATGTCCCGTTTGTTCTGGAAACA
>NC_045738.1:796443-796607 GCF_008692095.1 Etheostoma spectabile | reverse complement strand
AAAAACGCAGTCATAAGTGACGATTCTCTCCGACCAACCAGCAGTCTGCAGGTTTCCAAGTCACCTTTTGGTATCGCCTCGGCTCGCTTGGAACCTCTACTGAGGTAGTACTAAAACAAGTACCTGGTAGCAGGTCCCAGGGACTTTTTTTCGTAATGGAAAAC
>NC_045738.1:796120-796433 GCF_008692095.1 Etheostoma spectabile | reverse complement strand
AAAAAGGCGAGTAGAGTCGAGGCGAGTTGAGTAGATGCCACGCAGTGGAAAACCGCCATAAGTTCACAGCTTTTCTTCCTTCAGTGACGCCATAACGGGTACACTTATTTTTGATCCTTATTTATGTTTTGTACCTTTGCTTGGGTACAAACTAGAAAAGAAGTTGTGTGTCTTAATTAAAATCCTATTTAACGTATATTTTACTTTTAAATTAACAAAAATTTAAGCAACACAATAAACCTAAAAAGAAAAAAATCCAGTACACAATTGGACTAGATATCGTCTTTGATTTTGGATATTGTAATATCGTGAT